>NC_143552.1:73717307-73872884 GCF_054136105.1 Typopeltis vanoorti | reverse complement strand
GACTGGCAGGTCGTCAAGTAATCTGTATGTTGATTGAATTGTACTTAAAATGCAGAACCTTCATCATCATCATCGCTGCTGCTGCTGCTGCCTGCCTGTTGCTCATGCATTTTGACCCGTGGGTGTAAAACAATTGCTGGAACTTTCTTCTCCTTAGACACTTTACTGCAGAGGGAATATTCATATTTTAAACAAAACATTTTTGATATTTTTTTCTTTCTTTCTGTGCAAAGTGAAATTCAAACCCACTATTTTGATAAAGGGTTCGAATCTAGGCAGCAATAAGGCAGCTGATCATCTACAAATATTATCAATTTCAGCCCTGTATTTATACTATAAGTCACTCTCGCTGAGAAGCACTCAGCGAGAGTGATTTATAGTATGTTTCAAAATACATTGAATATTCGTGACTGATACTGTTTAAACTTGTCTTTATAAGTACTGCAGTATATTCTTGTCAAACGAAATGTACAATTAAACGGTGGACATCTTAACTATTGGATTACCATCATTCAGCACGTAGAATATCGAATTCCACGGTCTAATTCTGATTTATCTTCCATTTTCCTTGCTTGCTTTTTCTCTTTGTTTCTCTATTGAATAGATTATAAATATTTTTCCATGGCCTCATATGTATTCTAGTAAGGGGTGTGGTCACTGTTGTCATACATTCAAAGTGTGCCAGTTTCATGCGCTTGATAAGTAGAGCATGTTATGGCCATGGATAAGTTTTGAAATATCAAACTCTGTTCCGAAAGACGTATGACAGAAATAATATTCCGTTAAAAAAAAATTAAATATTACGTTGCCTTAATTACCTGTAGAAAGTAAACGCAATTTGAATTATTTGTTTGTCTATGTTAATTACGAAGAGCAATGAAAATTTAATCTATTGTGATGTATTTAAGATTAAATTGGAAGAAATAATTTAGAGTAGACGATAAATGAGTTGTGCCATTGTTCTATCCCTGAAATTAGTTGATATTTTCCCCTGCAAACTTCTGTAAAGTTTGATAATAGGTCGAATACATGATCAAATAAGATTATTATGGCGAAACAGCACGTTGGTTCTTGAGATATTGTGCAAGTTCTACGGACATGCTTTTTAATCATTTATGATTGTACTTTTTGTGAAGTTATTATATTAAATTAGTGATGATGTACTATCTTTTATAGTGTCAATTATCTCAGATCTTTCGATGAATTTGTTGAATCAATTACTGTTGTCATAGAAACGCATTCAATAAAGTCCGGTAAAAAAAAGTAAAGCAACTAATATCGCTTATGTCAAAACGGCAGTGTGGGTTATAATATATCTCCTTTCAGATTTCATAGAATTCGTGTCATCCCACTTTTTGTGTTTCGAAAGAGTTGATGGGTTTTAATTAATTAATTATTGATTCTTCATTGCATATATACTTAGTAGATTCTAATTCAACTCTTATGTGTGCAGACTACAGCACATTTTCTAAATATGGAGTGGCAACTTAAGCATAAAGTAAGGTTGTACTGCCTTAATTTCAATCACAAAGCAAAAAGAAATAGCGACCCCACAATGATTGCAGCGGCTCGGTGCTGCGATTCACTACTCGAACTCCGCAAACTCTCAACATTTCCGGTCATTGTGAATCCAATCTGACTCAGATTCTTTCTCCATTATGAAGCATTCTAAGACGCATTACATTTTCCTCCCAATGTTTATGCATTTGCGGGATGCGGAACTTTGGAAATGGTTTTCGTAATTTTCTTCATAATCTGAAAATAGCCCCCTAGTTACAGATAACTGACTTTTAGAGGAATATTTTCATGGATTGCCATATCAGTCGTCATTAGTTTGTGCGATTGAGATCGACTGGGCTCATAAAAATAGGAAAAGATGATGGTGAAGAAAGCCCAACAGTAAGGTAGAGTACACATACGAAAAGAAAGGAAATGAAGAAGAAACAGCGCTGTAAGCGATTATGAGTTCCTTCTGTAGTGCTGCAGTAGATTTTCTCAGTCCACAGTTGAAGGCTGTAAAGGTTTCTTCAACACTATGTGCAATTTGGTTTTCCACGAGAAGGCTGCTACATACAAGTCAAATAGCACCCTGAATAGTAAAGGTTTGTGAAGAACTCACAGTTGATTAATTGAAAGGTAGATCGTTGGATATCTGTAATACGAGCTGACGATATACATTTTTCAAATAAGACGGTTTTGTTTTGGTACGACAGATTCCGTGAAAATATTAATGACCACACTCTATCACGCTATTCGTTAATTATAGTGAGGGTAATGCTACGCATGGGAAAGCTTCTCTAGATTCAGATCACAAATCCTTTGTCGTAGTGCACAGAATATTAAACAGCGAACATCGTCTTGATATTCTTTGCTACTCAATTGAGTCTTTGTGTGGAAAGGCTCAATTGAATAGCAGCTTGGAAATGGATTATGTTATACCAGAGGCTATGACAATGCGATCTGAAGGAAAACATGGTGTGCAAATGTTAGACTGTCAGCTGAGCGTTCCATGCGAGTCCTGTAGACCAATTTTTATGAGAGTAAGGATGCCGATGAATACAATATTTTGATCTAAGTACAAACCACTGCTATAATGCATTATAGCAGTGCATAAAATAGTTGGTTACAAAATGTTCAGCTGAGAGTGATAGCTGTACAAGGCAGCAATGGAAAAATTGTTCAAAAGTGACAATAATATTGATTGAAATGGAACAAACGTTTGAAGTTATTTTGAAGGAAACGAATATTGGTGATAGTCGGGAAAAATGTCAAATAAAGTCAATCTGAAAACGAATATTATTTATCAAATAAAATCAATCTGAAAGAATATTATCGAAAGAAAAACTTGTAATAAAATCTTACCTATGTCTGATGTCTCGTAGTATCATATACATTGGCTGTAAATGCCTCGAAATTACACTCACGCTCGTATTATGTATATACAGCAGATGTTACCAAAAAGACCCTGGAGATGGCAGACTTCTCAGTGTCACCGCACAAACTCTTTTTCCCATGAAACTTATTTTCATGGTTTTAGAGTTTACGTCTTTGACACAGCATTTATTCAACTGATGTTTAATCTCTCCTAAAGCAATTTAGCGTTCCTTGATATTTATTATGAGAGATGCTCTTTCCACAATACAAAAACTAAATAATAAATTTCAACCAACAAGTAGCTCACCACAAAAGATAAACAGCATGATGCATGCATTTGCCACATTATTTCAAAAGGCGGAGGAATAAACATAAACGTTCAGGAGTCATTAAAAATGAAAAAGAAAAGAAACTCATAAGGTTCGATAGATTTATAACCATCGATTAACACAAGACTATTCAGATATCTGAACCTGAGAGAAATGTATTTAAATTTAAAGTTCTTTTTGTATGAGAGTGTGTTTGTTGTTTATGATATTTAGCTTAATCCAAAAATGCATATCATATTAGAATTTATGCAATTAATAAGCTGAAATTCGATACATTTAATAGGGTATGTTATGGTTTATGTTATATTGCTATAGTATAACAATAACTGAACTTTTTTTCTATTTGAAAAAAGAAAAAGAGAGAAACTTCTGTGGAACATTTGATATCATCATATTAATATAACAATCGCTTTCGTGTAGGAACAAGGTAGTCGATACGTAAAATGTTATTAATGTTTGATGCTAGAATATATGAAAGAAATTGAAGCTTTTAAATGTGATTAAGAAATCGTCTATCAAATAAGGTGGTTACAAATTCTGAGGTTGAAGCAGTTCTCCGTTTTTTCCATAAAAACGCATTTAAAAAGCAAATACCATAAATTCTAATATTAATGTGTAGAATGCCACCACAACAATTATTAAAGGAAAAGTAATGCAGCAATAAGCAAAAATGAATAAAAATAACAACAATAAAATAAAAAGGAAATATAACAATTAAATTGATTGTTATTGTTTTATGGCAATAATTTCTACTTTTGCGATAGGAATTAAATATAAAAGAGTGATAGTAAATCAAATCATTTGGTCAATAATAAATATTCTCATTGTTTAAATTAAAGTGTGTTTTCCTAAATTACACGTTGGGCATTTCATCTCTCAACAGTGATAAATGACATAAGAATTCTCAAAATCAGTTCGTTATAATTATTATTACTTGAAAGCTTCGGTAGCGCAGTCAGTATAAACTTCAGTCGGAAAGACCTAGGTTCGATGCACGATTATTGCGTGAAAAATCTATTGCCTGGTCTCCTTCAACCAAAAAGGTGAGTTAGATGGTTTAGTACGGGGGGGGGGGTCACTCTGAAACTCGAAAATATATATATATATATATATATATATATATATATATATACAGAGATATGTAGAAAGTTTTTTACCTTAGGTTTTAATACACGTTAAAGATACGAAGAAATTTTACATACTTGGTTTTAATCATTTTCCCAAGTAAGCAAAACAAAGTTTTCCGCGTGAAATATATTCACGTCTAAGCTACTTGTATATAGAGGCTAACGACTTTGTATCACTTGCCTTAGTATGTATCCCACGTCCGAAAGGGGGATGCTAGAATAGCATCCCCCTTTCGGATGCTAGTGTATAATGCAATGCGTAATGGGAAGGGCCACTAACCAGACCGATTTCGACCTTTATTGAGGTCTCTTCAGTGGGAGCCAGACCCGGGAGAGATACCAAGGTTGAAGTAATGCAGAACGCAGAACATTACTGACTATAAGGGTGAAGCATAATGCTTTTATAATCCCTGCTATCATAAGGTTACTGTGTGGGGAAATGTTTGGAGCTAAGTGCTCTGCTAGAGTGGGTGCGAGTTATAGATCATTGTTAGGAACTAGGATGACCTTTGGTCTCCTATATTATATTTGAGGAAATCCGATTTCGTAGGTTGCTGCTTGTTGAACTAATTCATTTGGGTGTGAGGACGACTTTGCGAAGAGCTTTACTGCTAAAGACTGCAGGAAAGAGTAAATATAAGGGATATTTGTGTCCCGATGAAGTTGAACATCTCTGATATACCATGGCGCATTTAGAATCATGCAAGGCATTTGTTTTGCACTCCCTGTACTTTAAGGATGTTTGTGCTTGAAGTGTGGCTCCAGGCGGGGGACGCATAAGTAATAATGGGACGAGTAGAGAAGCAATTTGATTTTGGTATCTAGTTTACTATTCCTATGGATAAGAGAGTAGAGCTATGCGATGACTTTTGATGACTTTGCACATGAGGCTTTTGCATGTGGGCTGAAAGTTAGTTTTCTGCCCAGCAGTACACCGAGATATCTGCTTCTGCTTTCCAGGGAATTTTGATATTAAAGAGGAAGATGTCTTCTTTAGGAGATATTTAATTTTTAGTGAAAAGCACAGAAGTGCTCTTTTGTGGGTTTACTTGCAATCTCCAATTAAAGAACCAATGCTCTAATTTCAGCAGGTTTTCTTGCAGTTTCTTGGTGACAATATGCGGTTTAAGAGATCTGGCTGGTATTGCTGTGTCGTCAGCGTAAAGGGCTATGATAGATGACATTGGATTATGCTGGATGTCCGCCATATAAATTGAGAAAAGTATCGGTGCTAGGAGGGATCCTTGAGGCACTCCTGCCAAGATCGGTTGCTGGGTAGATAATGCGCCATTTAATTTGACTTGCATTCGTCTGCCACAAAAAAATGACTTTATAAAGTGGACCAGATCCAATGGAATACCGGCTAAAATTAGCTTGTATAGTAGTCCAAAGTGCCATAGTTTGCCGAATGCCTTTTTTAAGTCAAGAAAAACTGCTTCAGTGTATTGATGCCAATTGTAGTTGGTGGTAATAAACTCAATGAGTCTATGGATTTGTTGAGTAGTGCTGTGAAACTGGCGAAAGTCAAACTGTTCTTTTGGAAGGATATTTGACTTGTTTACAGAGACTTGAATTCTGGAAAGGATACCTTTTTCTGCAATTTTACCCAAATTAGAAATCAGACTGATGGGACGATAACTTTCAAGCAGCTATGGATCCTTGCTAGGCTTATAAATTGGGACCTTCCATGGTAGGATGAACGATGGCCTTTCGGGACAGCAATTTAATAACTTTATTAGGAATGCCGTCAGACCCATGAGCTTTTTTATTCTTTAAATTCGGTATAATGTCATAAATTTCAGCTGGAGAAATAGGTGTGAGTTGGCTGGTAGAGGTATCAGACCGTTTTAGCACGCATCTGACTTGGCGGTGAGTTTTATAAATATGATTGAAGTTTAGGTTATCATATGAAGGGCTGCACTGCTTTTCTGAATTTTTTACTATAGTTTCAGCTTTTTCAGCATCTGAGTGAACAATGCCTAGATCAGATTTGAGAGAGAGAGAGAGGGGGGAAGAGATTTTTTTTTGTTTTTGATATTTCTCAGCAGTTTCCAGATGTTTGATCGGGTGACATGGAAGCTAATTTCTCTTCCCAAAATTTGTTTTTGTGGACTTTAAGTGCATTTTTCTCTGCACTGTTCAGTCTGTCGATAAACTTTTTGTCTTGGGGTGCCCTTGTATTATGGTATCGTTTTCTTGCCTTATGTTTTTACCTGATTAAGTTCATGATATCTTCTGGTAGTCGATTAGGCATAAAAGCAGTTGTATTTGAGGTGATAGATGATAAGGCTGCGTTGATTTGTTGAGGGTACCAAATCAAGTTTATTGACTGCAGTTTCGATTTCTTTCTTCCGGTTAATATGAGGAACAGGGCCAATGCAGTCCGGGAGCATTTTGGATAATTTTTCCCAAGGTATGAAGGTGTGAGGAGAATGGCAGCAGTCCCTTCTGATTACCCAGTTAGAGCAAAATAAAGTTGTGGTCAGAGGTTAATTCATTTAGCGATTCTGGGTTATACTGTAATTTAACATTCTAGAGGACAACTATATCTAGGACGTCGGAGGAGCCAATCGGACTGTGATGAGTTGGTACTCAGGGGCCAGCCACAGCTGCACAGTTGAAACGTGAGTAGTTAAAGAGGATGAGGCCATTCTTGTTGATAGATTTACTGCTCCAGGCAGGATGTTTTGCATTTAAGTCTCCGGCGATAATAACCGGCCCTTTAAGTCCGAGGATAGCATCCAAATCTGAGGTCAGCAATGTTTTTGATGGTGGGTTGTAGGCTGCGTAGAGTTTTAGGTTTCCGACTGAGTTTGTGATGACATTAATACCGGTGATTTCGAGGTTAGTGGTTGAAGGATTGTCTACAGAATGATGGTTGGTGTAGTTTTTGATAAGGATGGCTGTACCACCACCTCTGTATTCAAGTCTGTCATTTCTGTAAATCTGGTACCCTCTGATTTTGGGGTTGTCAGCAGGCCTCAGGTGTTTAATTAATTAATAATATATCCGGGTTATATATATATCATTGAAATCTTGGATTTCTAGTATTTTGTTTTTCAGACCGTTTGCATTCCAAGCAATAATCTTTAGGGAATCTGGGGTGAGGTTTATCCTATATACATCAGAGAGTGCAGATAAAATGGACTGGGTTGGCTGTAAAAATCTTTTCGTAGTACTTAGTGATGGATTTGAGTTACTGAAATCCTTGAGAATATTTGCAAGAGAAGATGTGACGACTGCTGTTATATTCTGGTCTTGGATTGTCTTTTTTGAGCGGGCCACGTTAGTATATGTCTGTGTTTGATGTTGAAGGTTCATCTTCTTGGGGGGCTCAGTTAATGGTGGGTTACCATGTCGCCCTGTTCGAACTAGTGGGGGACTGATGAGCTTGAGTATCAGGAGCTCTCTCTTTAGATAACAAGGTAGATTGACTGTTTGGCTCAGTCCGTCTGTTTTTTTATGGTAAATACACCCTTTATAGTTAGCAGGGTGAGAGCCACAGTTTGCACACTTAGACGAGGTTGTTTTGGGCTTGGTGCTAATATTTGTGGGGTGGATCTCGCCACATTTTAAGCATCTGTGCTGAGCTTTGCAAAACTTTTCGGGGCGGCCAAACTTTTGGCGCTGTCCAGAAGAAGCTCTTTTCCTCAGTGATACTGGAGTAATTTTAAGCTCACAGATTGGCTTTAAATTGTATATGTTTTTATAAATATTATGGATCTCCACAAGAACTAGAGGCATAGGGGTCTTGTTTGATCTATATATTCTGCTGACCTTTATATGAGGTAGATCTTGTACGTTGAGGTCAGTAGCTATTTCATCTTGGTCAATATCTTCGGAAACTCCTCGAATCACCATTTTCAACTTTTTTTTGCATTTCCTTTGTTAAATTTTTGTAGCCTGTCACCGTGACGGGCTGAATTTTGGTGCCCTCGTCTACATTTTTGGCCGTGGAATAGTTTATCTGCAGGTTATCCATAGTGGTTCTTAAGGCTGTCCATCTCTGCTTTTCCCTTAGGATAACTGCGGACACCTTCTCATTGGGAGGGGGCAAAGGAGTCTAAATTGGGAGTGTCTTCATCCATGCCAACATCATTTGTTTGCTCCGAGGCGAGAGCTTTGCGATTCTTGCGTACGTGGGTCTCTCCTTGATCAGAGGGACTAGAGGGGAGGCCACTAGGTTACGTTTTTCCTCCATTTGAGGAGTGCATTCATTCTCATCATCATCATCAACCCCTGGTACGGAATATAAATTTAGGAAGCCGGGCCATACAAGCTCGAAATTTTTAAGAAGCTTTTTTAAAAAGCTGAACACTATCCCATCATGATTATCGAGCGCGTCAATGATGATGTCTGTATCGATTATACTTGTAGGCCATTTAAGCTTGAACTTTTTTAAAAGTTTGTTTAAGAAGATATGTGCCAGCTCTTCATAGAGCGAGTCTATGATGGTGCCTGGGTCACGCACGCTCATATTGATTATTTTGCGAATGAACGCAAGTTGAATCCCATAGGTCTAGGGGCCTGCCAGCAAAAGTTCTGTAGACTGAGGTAGTCTACTACCAGAGTTTGTGAAAAAGAATTAATGTGTTGTGGGAAGAGACCCTGAACTTGCTTGGCTCAGCGCGAATTATCTACCCCCCTAAAAACCATAGTTCCACAACTGGTCCTCATCACGGGTGGGGCCTAAGCGACTATTGACCTCATGCATGTCACGTGTAGAGGGGGAGAAGTAGGAATTCGGGTAGGGTTAGAGCCAGTGCAATGTAAGATTCGCAGAATGCCTCTGTAAATAGTAAAATATAGCCAAAAAAAGCGCAGTTTCTAGCTGTAGAAAGTAAACACCATTCACCATAATCCTAATCAATCACTCAAAAATAATCATAAAGTCCTAAAAAGGACTGAGAGATGGACTGAGTCTTTGACTCTTTATACCTTCATCTGAATGAAGAAAATCTGTGTGGATGGGGTGTTATTGAGCTAAAAGCTCTAGTCATGGCTGGGTAACGGCAATAGCCGAGTCTCAGTTAAAACTTCATTGGCTTCAGCATTGCCATCCGTTACCCTGGAAGTCTTAAAAAGGACTGTCTCCTACACAATCTACCCTCCAAGTGAGATACCACCCTCCAATGCAATGCCTCAAAAATAATCCTAATCCTAAAAAGGACTGGGAGATGGACTGAGTCCTTGACTCTTTATCCCTTCATCTGAATTAAGAAAATCTGTGTGGATGGTGGTGTTATTGAGCTAAAAGCTCTAGTCATGGCTGAGTAATGGCATTAGCCGAGCTTCAGTTACAACTTCATTGGCTACAGCCTTGCCATCCGTTACCCTGGAAGTCCTGAAAAGGACTTCCACCTCGTAACAAAAATAATCCTTATATTATATATGGACTGGCTTAAAGGGCGAAGCAAGAAGAATGATTTTCATCTTCCCCGTTACCTGTAGAGGACAGTGTAAGGATAAGGTGTTATTGAACTATTAAAGCTCTGATCATGCCAGGAGGGTAACAGAAAATAGAGGACAGTGTAAGGATAAGGTGTTATTGAGCTATTAAAGCTCTGATCATGCCAGGAGGGTAACAGAAAATAGAGGATAGTGTAAGGATAAGGTGTTATTGAGCTATTAAAGCTCTGATCATGGCAGGAGGGTAACAGCAATAGCCAAGCCTCAGTTAGAACTTCATTGGCTTCAGTATTGTGGTGGATTTTTTTCACTCGATTTCCACCACCCTCCAAAATATCCCAATGCAGAAATCATATATATCTCGTATACAAGTAGACAAAAGGTGCTTGATCTTCTTAATAAAAATCTCTATATGAAAGAAAGATGTAGAAATCTTTTTACATTGAATGTAATACACGTTAAAGATACCAAGAAATTTTATATACTTGGTTTGAGACCTCGATAAAGGTAAGGTCGAAACTGGTCTGGGTAGTGGTTCTCCTTATTATGCATTGCATTATATACGTCCGAAAGGGGTGTGTGCTTTACATTACATACTAAGGCAAGTGATACGAAATCATTAGCCTCGATATGCACGTAGCTTAGGTGTGAATATATTTCACGCGCAAAACTTTATTTTGCTTACTTAGGAAAAGTATTAAAACCAAGTACATAAAATTTCTTGGTATCTTTAACATATATTACGTCAAAGATAAAAAAACTTTCTACATCTTTCTCTTATTTATTAAGAAGTTCAAGCACCTTTTGCCTACTTGTATATGATATATATATATATATATATATATATATATATATATATATATATATACCCCATGATCAACAACAGAAGCACCCAAGGGTGTGAATGGCACCAACACTCTGGCCTAGTTTTCATGGACATCACTCAGGCATTTGATAGAGTGTGGCATCATGGACTAATTTTTAAACTACACGAAGTTGGTATTCCATTGCCACTAGTTCTACTTATCAAATCATATCTAAATAACAGAAAATTTAAAACAAAACTCAACGGTATCAGATCCACAGAGAGGAGAATCACGGCTGGAGTCCCTCAAGGCTCTCTGCTATCTCCCCTACTCTTCTCCATATACATGGCAGATCTCCCTAAACTGTCTCCAGCTATCACCGCTCTGTATGCCGACGACACAATCATTATAGCCAGATCCCTCCGTCCACACCTGGCCATAATCAAGCTGCAGAGAGCAGTCAATGAATTTGAGGATTGGTACACCAAATGGCGTATCGCAATTAATCCAAACAAAAGCTCTGCAGTACTTTTCACCAGACGTAAAGCAGAACCGAATACAAGCATACAAATGTTTGGTAAAATCATCACTTGGCGCAATTCTACCAAATATCTGGGAGTTCATCTTGATAGACGTCTAAACTTTAAGTGACATATGGATAGTGTTGCCACTAAGGCAAGTCAGACTATAGCACAGCTATATCCACTTTTGAATAGGAACAGCTTCCTAAGCATAAGCAACAAAATCCTCCTTTTCAAATCGGTAATCAGACCGCAACTAATTTACGCCTCTCCAACCTGGGATCACACGACTAAAAGCAACATCAACAGACTTCAGATAATACAGAATAAATGCCTAAGAATGGCATTTAATTCCCCATGGTTCATCAGAAACATCCAGTTACATCAAGAAGCCAATCGTCCAGATATTAAGACCTACATGACAACCAATGCGGAGAAATTCTTCACAATCACGGATAATTTTCACCCAAATCAGCTAGTTCGACAGGCAGCGGACTACAAGCCCTCAGATCGTTTCATACATAAAAAACCGAAATCCTTCATCGCAGGAGAAAGCTGATACATCCTCAATGCTCACAATGAGCGGGTAAATTACCCACAATAATCTCATCACCCGCAACCTAAAATCCAGATGAAGGGATAAAGAGTCAAGGACTCGGTCCATCAACCAATTAAGTTCAAAGTTCAAACAACAGAAGCCCCGATCATACCTTTGGAGGGTAATGGATGGCAATGCTGTAGCCAATGAACTTTAAGCTGAGGTTCGGCTATTGCTGTTACCCTCTTGCCGTGATCAGAGCTTATAGCTCTATATAACTCCATCCATACATTTTCTTCTACAGATAACGGGGAATATGAAAAGCATTCTTGCTTCACCCATCTAGCAAAAATAAAATAAAATAAAAACATAAGAAGCATTACTTCAACCTTGGTATCTCTCCCGGGTCTAGTCCCACTAAAGAGACCAAAAGAAAGGTCGAAACCGGTCTGGGTAGTGGCCCTTCCCATTATGCATTGCATTATACACGTCCGAAAGGGAGGTGCGCTTTGCATTACGGGATACATACTAAGGCAAGTATACGTAGTCATTAGCTTCCACATGCAAGTAGCTTAAACGTGAATATATTTCATGCGCAAAAGCTTTGTTTTGCTTATTTGGGAAAAGGATTAAATCCAAGTATTAATATATAACATTTCTTGGTGTCTTTAACACACACACACACACACACACACACACACACACACACACACACACACACATATATATATATATATATATATATATATATATATATATATATATATATATATAGTTTAATATAAAGATCTATGTTGAAATTTGCATTAAAACATTTATTATGATTTTAAAAAATGCATATGAATTTCATCTTTTTAATCAAAAACTGCAAAGCAAGTCAACAATTGCTTCCCTTTCGGGAAAAAAAATATAAAGACAGATTTTGTTTGTAAAACTGCTACCCCGTATAGTACATATACTTATATTTTGTAATTATATGTACTATACTATATCAATATATGATACAATATTGATTTCTTCAATATTAAAGAGTGAAGTAAAAATTCTAGAACTTTTAAACAGGCAATACAGAGTTCTGTTTAAAATGCTACACAAGAATCCTGTATTTTATTTTGTGAACGGTGGCATTTCCTATCTAGTTTTACGAAATCCTGAATTTGTAATAATTTCATAAGGAAGGGACGATAATAAATACTTCAAAGAAGGCTCTGAATTTGGATGTTTGGTAATATTATGGGGTTGACATAAAGCAACTAAGATTATGAAACAAGTGTATTAAGCCTGTTGATCTGCAAGCTACGTGGATTCTCAGGCTTTTATGCGATTATCTATTTTGCATGATATGAATCGTGTTTCCTAGAAGAACTCTTCAACCTTAATGCGAGACCATCTTGCTCCCACAAGGTGGAAATCTCGTAAAACTTCCTCTAGTCCTTGAACAGATTAACCAACCTGAATGAGGAAGAGAAATCTTGAAAGTTTTGCAGTTAAAGTAGAATGACTTCAACTGGATATTTTAGTAGGAGAAACAAAACGCAGGACTTATGATCACAAAAAATAAGCTGCCCACTCCAAGAAGTGTTGAAATGTCATAACGATCAGATGATCTTCATAGGAGTGCAGTTGGAAGGACATTTGCCGTCCACTAATATGACTTAGATCGAATACGTTTTGAGAAGGAACCATTATAAGGAATCTTCATTAATCGGAAAGTTATCTGGTCTCATTACAGAGGTGGAAAGGGTTTGCATCCTTTAAAATAGAACACAAGAGAATAATTTTCATAATTTATTGGCATAATAGACTGGTGCATTGCGTTAGTTGCTTTGGCAATAATTCTAACAAGCAAACCAACATAACCTCACGATTCTCATTTCGGGCTGCATTATTACCAAAATATTATCGCCTTCAATGTGCAGCATTACACCATAAAATTTCCTTAATTCTCTAGAGGATGACAGTAGAATACATTCAGCATATGACTTAAAATTTGTCTTCATAGTTCGTTCTTCGATGTAGTTTTCCTGAATTAAAAATATTTTCTATAAGAAGTACGAGTGGTTCCTAGAAGTTAAACTGTTACAGAGTCCTTTCGGTTCTCTGAATAGACTAAACTTTAGAAATAGAAATTTAATAAATTATAAGTTTAGTTAAAAGAAATCTTGTGGAGAGCATATCAACTAACTATACAGGAGATTGTTCCGATCATCATTCTAAAGAGTGTTCCCTGTATACTCAAATTCCTGTTTCCACCTACAGAGCTATTAGAGAATGGATTCTTCTCGCCGAGATAAAGTTATGTTACAGTTAAAATTGTACGTAACAGTTGTGAAATGAATATATCTCCACTGGGTGGATTAGCCTATTTCAACTTAACACCTGGTAATGTAACGCATTACTGACTTTTAAATACATCACGAATTGTAGCACAGAGGCACGTGATCTCGGCGGAAAAACATTCTTCAATATGCTTCACTTCTTGGAAGATATTTGATGGTTGTCTTATGTAATTTACAAGAATTTAAAAAAAATCTTAATTTTCTGGAGGGGGAACCGTCATCCTGTTCTGAGATCGGTTAAATCAGCTTCCCTTTGAAAGACCTAGAAATGTATCCTTGATGGATTCGAACGAGGTCTTTCTGATCAAACTTTCACGCACTTTCTTTTGACTGATCTATAGAGCTCGATGATTGGGCACAGATTTATTCGAAGACAAGACGTAAAATGAAACGAAGGCACATCGCTTGTTCACTATCAGCTAATGAAGCATACAATTATTAATACAATTTGATATTCTGCATTTTACATTTATGAAAGACTATTGCTCATTTGCACAACACATCTCCTATTGTATCTAATACTGCCAGTGTTCCACTACAGAAGTTTTTAATCTCTTTTATATTAACGAGTTCCACGCCAATATTAAATTCAATTCTCAGAGACGAATTCATTCAAAAAAAAGACATTCCTCTGTTAAACATCAATATCTTAATGAAAAAGAATGCAGAATCTGTGTGTGTGTGTGTGTGTGTGTGTGTGTGTGTGTGTGTGTGTGTGTGTGTGTGTGTGTGTGTGTGTGTGTGTGTGTGTGTGTGTGTGTGTGTGTGTGTGTGTGTGTGTGTGTGTGTGTGTGTGTGTGTGTGTGTGTGTGTGTGTGTGTGTGTGTGTGTGTGTGTGTGTGTGTGTGTGTGTGTGTGTGCGTGCGTGCGTGAGAGAGAGAGAGAGAGAATGACTTGTTTTGCAGCAATAAGACAAATTTCTTGGTGTCAAACCCAATAAGGTGGCGCACAAACTTATTTCCGATTAACTTACGACTGGAAAAATGAGTGCTACCAAATCGATTGTGACCTGAGCGTCAGTGGCAAAGAGTAAGCCAGATGCGGAAGTCGTTCAGGATAATATAGACAGAAAAGATAAACATCAGGTGATTGCCAGAAGAATTCAAGTACCACTCTCTCAATAGAAAGGTGACGTCTTTGAGTGTGGAAACCGAAATGATATCGAACTAACAGTGCACACGTATTGAAGGCTTTGAAATAATAATAGATAAAAACCAAACGTTTCTGGATTCTACCGGCTATCTTGAATTTTATTAACTACATTATCGTTATGTATAATGACACTCGAAATATAGAAAAGGAAACGATTTCATTGAGGAAAGTTTAAATATAAGATAGGTTTACAAGTGAGACATATACTGGAAGTATTACATTAGACAAAGTTACAGTGAATCAAAAGTTTCCACTGGTTTGATTGTATGAATCGTGTCCATAGTTCTGATAGCAGATCTACTATTTTGTATGTTATTTTATGCAGACGTTGCCTCTTTTACCAGTCTGTCTAAAACTCATGATTTTAAGTGCAAGGAGTTTCGTAGGGTTCTGGAACATAGAGCGAAAGGAGCTGATCCTTAAGGAATGAATAAGGATAACTAGGTTTTATATACAGTAAATACTCTTTACTGAATGTTTGGTCGAAAATAGATTGTATTACAAGCCTTGGGTATTTTCTCTGAAGAGGCTCGAATATAGACGAGGCCTTTGATTGGAAACAACCTGGTTCCAATTCAGTCTATGACATGAGGAATCATTATCAGGTCTTTTCAATCAAACGGAGTTATTTGGTCTCACAGGAAGTGGAAGGTTTTCGACCGGAAACTGGGGATTTTTGTCTCTGAAAAACAGGAAAACCTTCCCAGTGAATACAGAGATCTACAACAAAAAGATACCCTCAGGAGATACAGCAGAGAAGTAGCGTGCTAGCTACATTAATTCGCTGTGAACCTTAATCAAATGACTATTATAATCTGTATGATATGTGTGGAGACTGTGATTTAGTAGAAGGATTGTTAGTCATGTTGGAATTATAATCACTGGCCAAGAAGCCCCGACTATATTGAGCATATTGAAGAGGATAATACATATAACACAGGCCATTATTTAACCTACAGTCTGGTTGACATAATATATTGAAGATGCTTTCCCTGTTTTCTGCGTCTAGCACATTCCTCCACCATCTTAACATCCTACTGTTCTCTTTAGAAAAGAAAACAACAATTGTCTGCCCTTCTTAGACTTTTCAATCACACATCTTTCCTCTTATCACCCATTCCCAGGGCCGTCGCCAGATTAGATCGCGTCCTGAGGCAAACAATTAAATATCGCTCCTGATGGATTATAAGACAAAAATATAAGAAAATCTTCAATTGCTATTTTGTTCTTATTACAAGAGAAACATTAATGCAAAACGATTACATAATAATATTAATTAAATGTTTGCTCTACGGGATATCGCACAATAAAACTGTTTATAAGCTCTTCTAAATTTAAATTACAAGCTATGTCCTCCTCTATCGATATAGTTGCTATACCAACCAATCTTTCTTGGGTCATCGCTGTTCGCAAATAATTTTTAATCAGTTTAAGCTTGGAAAAACTTCCTCAGTATGGCTGAACGAGCGCCCTTATTAAGCCACGCCGTGAGGCAGGCTGCCTCTATGCTACATCCTGTCGACGGCACTACCCATTCCTTTACAGCATACCTAATCGTGTAGATAGATACATTCAGAAACAATTCTAAAAAAATCTTCGGTATTTTAAAAATAATCTGTGTACTAACCGAACCTCACATAAAACTAAACTCAACCTCGGAACTTAATATGATTGATAGTTCGTCGAAATTTATGAAATTTCCTTTTGTTTGTCGGAAGTTCCTTACCGTGATCAGAATTAGATTCTCAAGTGTACTTTCGAAAGGGTCATGTGCATATAATATGTCTTAGTAGCCATCTTCTCTGTATGTTTCTTGGGCTTACCGTCAAGTTTGTACTCAACGTAATTAAATAAATATTTAAAATTAACGTAAAATCAAGATATACTTATGATAACGATATACTTGTGATCATTCCTGTTTTTTTTCTTCAAAGTTTAAAGAAATTTTTTTATTAACACGAAACAGAACCTTTTACTGATAACCTTATCGAAAAAAAGATTGAAAACTCAAAACAAATTAGTACAGTGGATAAGCGAAGGGTTTGCAACCCAGGAACACCCCTCCCCACCACTACTTGGGATTTTCCAATTTCTTTACGCTTTCTCAAGGCGGCATTGAAAATCCTCGCGGAAATGTCGCAGTAAAATTTAATATTTTGCCTTCAGTGTTTTACATCCGTCAATCACGTTTTCTCTCCGAATGATTTGTTCTAACTTTAAGAACAACCACGATTTTCAGAAGGAGAGAGATTCTCTGCTGCCTGCACCCAAGATTCGTTAAGTTTTCCTTAATCGAAAATAACTTTGGCAACAAATCCATTTGTCAGTAAGATTTGTAACACAGGACACATTTGTTAACCAAGCGACCTTGGTGGAATCGTTGCAGTCTCCTCGGCGATTTCCGCTAAAGCAAAAATATTGCGGTAGTGTACTAAAAATTCATTTCAATAGCTTGTAAAAATTCAAAAGTAAACAAACTGACGTAAAAAGATTGAAAAAAAAGACTCAAAAAGAAATCCTGATCTTTCAAACTAATTATGTTTGATCGACTGGAATCAGCATTGATTCGTTGGTCTGGAAACATCTAGATGATTCGAACTAGTCCACAAAGCAAAGAACCTTTATGAGGACTTTTAACATTAAATGAGTTAGCTGAAGTATTTATTATCACAACAGTTATCTAATCTTAGCTCACTCACACTACTAAATGTAGCCGTTTGCAAGGGTTTTAACACATTCATGAATTACTTTAATATTTCCAAAAGAAAAATGATAGTACAGTTTCAGTAAGTTTAATGAACTTGATAAACACAATCATAGTACTATAATAATAGCTATACAGACTAATGAACTCGTTTTCAGCATAAATAATTCACTCGGAATATAGATTTTAATAATAAAAAAAAATAATAATGAAAACTTCGAGTCACATCGAGGGTTGATTTCCAATACATCGCTGTCTGTGGAAAACGGTCCTGCCATCTATCAGCAAACAATGAAAGTTCAAACAGTGACATGCAACAATTCAACTTGAAAACAAATGATGTCACAATAAAATGTTATCTATATTTTTATAATGCAAAACTGACAAGAATCATATTCATATGAATTTATGTTCACTTTTTCAGTCTAGAAAAAATAAAAATAGAGTTTAGCGATAACTACTGAAAATGAAATCGAATTTTTTTACGAGTATAATTTTCCAACTAGTTCATATTTTATATCGATGTTCTTTTCTGTATCTGTTTTCATTTTTTTAATATTCCTAGCCCTTTTAATTAATCCTCTTAACATTTCATTCCGTTCACGAGCAGTAAACCAACCCGCCTTTCAGAACTCCTGATCTTATCAAAGTGATTAGCAAGAGTGTCCAGACTGCGAAACTCGCGTTGCCGTAATCCAATCGGGCTCCTTTCTTCACCTACTACTTGGGGTTACTAGAAACTAGCTGTTACAGTCCGCTAATGTGTTGCAGTCAACAGCAAGTGAGAAGCCCTACTTAATGCTGTTATCATTTTCTAAGCCACGGGGAAGGAGTGCCGAGATGGAAAAGAAACGGGAGTTCACTCAGTAGGGGGTGACGACTGCAGTGCGAACAGCAGGTAATCGTACGGGTACAAAATGAGGAAACACTAGCATTACGGCTTCGGCGATTTTGTCTGGTTAAGAGGGAAGGAGGGAGGGAAGGAGGGAGGGAGGGAGGATATGTTGCCAACCGTCACACTTCCCGAGTAGGGTTCTAATGGTAAGTAAATGATCTCCTATGAGGGTGGATGATCGCCCCATTGCCATTTATCTCTCATTCCCCTGTTGTTAATATTTTGAAGCTGACATCACGCGCCTTAAAGCAATCTATTAATCGTATAGTAGAAAGGAAAATATTTTTAATTTTGAGAATATTTGGAGAAAATTTTGTTTATGGATGAGTGTTCTATGGAATGGAAAATCGCCTTAAAATCAACACTTTTCATTTCTGTAGAATTTGTTTTGTCCTTTAGAGTATTCTTCTGATAATAAACAGATCACATTCCACTTTGATGAGCAATTTATTTAATTATTTATCTTCCTATTAGAAGCAAGCGAAAAGAGCCTAAATTCAGTCGGCAAAACGACGATTATCACTGACTGAAAAAAAGTTGGTATTCGGATCGAATCGAAAAATTTGCGTTTATTTTTATACTAAAAATCCGAAAAACGGGTCCGGGAACACAGAACATTAACAGACGTCATACACCAGCCTTGCAGTCATAAAGATTTCATTTTATATATATATATATATATATATATATATATATGTTAAAGACACCAAGCTATTTTAAACCTGGTTTTACTCCATTTCCCAAGTAAGCAAACAAACAAGAAAGTCAAGTTTGCGCCTACAAGTGTTGCAAGTCTAGCTGACCCTGCACGTAGTGCAAGAGCAAGGCAACTCATGGTAAAAGTAGAATAAGCTCTGATCACTAATCTTATTTACCCTTAATGCAAAGCACATCTCCTGGAGGAGATGTATGATGCTTTGTATTAAAGGCAAGGGGCCACTACCCAGACCGGTTTCGACCTTTATTGAGGTCTCATCAGTGGGAGCCAGGCTAGAAATAGAAATACCAAGATTTAGTCCTTATAAGGACTGGCTTAAAGGGGCGAAGCAAGAATGCTTTTCATCTTCCCCGTTATCTGTAGAGGACAGTGTAGGGATAATTGGGAAGATGAAAAGCATTCTTGCTTCACCCCTTTAAGCCAGTCCTTATAAGGACTAAATCTTGGTATCTCCTGCCATGTTCAGAGCTATTAAAGCTCTGATCATGGCAGGAGGGTAACAGCAATAGCCGAGCCTCAGTTAGAACTTCATTAGCTACAGCATTGCTATCCATTACCCTCCAAGGGTATTGGATTGAATGAGTCAATCACCGCATCTCACGGTTGATTCATAACCAATAAAATCCCCTTCCAACCAAGATTTTAGTAATACAGAGCTTATAAGTATTTCACCAGAACAAGTTACCATAAGGTGTTTTAACTTTATTAAATAAAAATCTCAGCAGGAGATATAAATGTAGAAAGTATTTTACCTTCGGTATAATAAATGTTAAAGATACCAAGCTATTTTAAACCGGTTTTACTCCATTCACTACGTGCAGGGTCAGCTAGACTTGCAACACTTGCAGGCGCAAACTTCACTTGTTTGTCTGTTTGCTTACTTGGGTAATGGAGTAAAACCAGGTTTAAAATAGCTTGGTATCTTTAACATTTATTATACATACATACATACATACATCTTCAAGGCCCACTCTTCCTAATTGGGTTGTGGGGGCAACAGCTGCAAGAGGAACTTCCAATGGTCACGATCCTCTGCCACCAAGCTCAAGTGTCCTGGTGGGATTCCCAAAAAACGTTTGGGAATTCCCAAACGTGTCCACCCAAGGCTTTGGATATAATCTATCCAGCGAGTCCTTGGCCTTCCACGTGGCCTCCGGGGCTCACTTTAGTGAGTACGGGTGTGGCAAACCCGAGGTACCTGATGCTGGACCATGCCTTACTTCATGTAATATACATCTGTTATATTATCTGTAGACTGGTCCCTCCTCTTCCTCCTTTGATTCTTTCTTTCTTCTCTTCTTGCTCCTTCCCCCGAATGCTATTAGAATATTCGAGGGGAATCTTTCCTATTTTTCTATGTCATTCCGTCTTGTGCTAACAGGACATTATCAAACACTGTAACATGATCAGGCCATCAAAAAATGTTCATACCGCATCGTCCGTCGCACGGGTTACCAAGGGACGCGTTCGGGTTTTAGGCAGAGGGACCCGTTCGAAAAATATGTTACAGTCTCCCTTAGACACCACTCCTCAGCACTCTGCTAGAGGAAACTTCATCAATGGGCCCGCTACCCGTTTGGGGAGGTGTTTAGGGCAGCGCAAAGAAATGGTTCTGCAAAAGGAGAACATTTATTATGCATGGGTTTTAAAACCAAAACCTTGGAGATTCACTGGAAGACAGTGAAGAACATAATGATTGGCTCATCCAGAGAGGCTGTCCGCAAGGATAGAAAAATCAGAACTCCATAGCTGAATCAGGAAATTAAAGAGACAACCATAGAAAAAAAAAAAAAACAGTATATCGAATGTTTCTGGTAAGTCAGCATGTGCTTTGAGAAAATACCGAGAATAATGTCAGAACGCAAGGCAGTGTTTTTATGCGACCTCCTTCCTTGAAAGGTCGAAACCTTCAGTAAATTGGTACCATGAATTCAATAAGGATTTCTGTTTCTATTTTATTAATTTTTGGTAAGTTTTCTTCGTTTTAGCTAGTCTTGAAACCTTACGGTAAAGACCGCACACGTAATCTTACAAGCCAGAGGTAAATGGAGTGGTATCTACAGCGGAATGAATGAAATCCATCTGCATTCATGTCCAGGCCGGACTCGAACCCGCAGCCTGACAGTGGATAAACTGATTTTTAGTTGTAGAAAGTGGATACGCTAAGTAGTCGGCTAACCAGGGCAGGTAAAAACAGTTAAACAAAAGTCATGAATGACTTTAATAAGGATATGGAAGACAAATATCAGGAAGGTAACAAAATGTTCTAGAGGCTTTAAAGTTAAAAAAAGGCACAAGAAAAATGGAAAAAAGAACATTGCAAAAGGAATCCGAAATGATAAAGGTGACATGAAGAATGAACATAAAGATCCTCCCAGACACGTGGAGTAATTATCTCGAATCAGTGCTAAGTGAAACAAGTGGTGACAGAAGCGTGGCAGGAAAGATTCAAGAGGAATGTGCTCGGTCGAATCCATCAATAATTTGAAGTAGACGAAGCCATCAAAGTATTTAAATGTTGAAAGGAAGCTTCAATAGATGATATTCCACCAAAAACTCTGATATGCGAAGGTATAAAAATTTTATAATGATTACTTAATTGAAGGTCGAATTCCGAATGATGGGAGTATCTCTCATAGTTCCTACTACTGAGAAAGAAAATAAAACTGAATGTGGAAATTACAGAGGAATTTCCCTACCGAATTTCGAAGAAAAGCTATTCAAAATGCTACATTTGTATGGTGTGAATGGGACGATATATTGAGCAACACGGTCAATATTTCAGTTGTAAGTCAGTAGTTAAAAATAAAAGAGGAAAGAAATTAAAATGTTAATTAAAAGTGAAAAATAGCTGTTTATCTGTCTTCATTAAGAATATCTTTCAAGTAATGCAATAAATACCGAAGCAACTGTTAGCAGAGACCGAACAATGTCTTTGTATAAAAGTCGCCTTCATCAACACACAAACGATAATTTATTCAGTCTTAAAAATATAGGCATTCCATCTTCTTGTTTACTTAAATACTTATTTACAAATAATGAATTATTTTCAGGTCTGCCTTTTGCGCATTTTCTTTACACACTCTTCATGTTGTTTCATAAAAAGAAAACAAAATACAGAAAACTACTTTGCAATTCGTATTTTTGAATAATTACATTGATTTTCGTATATTATAACCACAAATGATGCACTTTGAGTATTTAGTTAGAGTATTTTAATCACACGTCGGACTTTCCTGAACTAACACCCTAGTCTCGTATTCGTCATAATGTTATTAATTACCAAGTCAATGGACAAGCACGAATTAATAACTAAAGAGCACAGAGTTAGTGCTAGCTGTACAACACGACTAGAATAAATTAATGTCAAAACGTTTCTCTTGCCCACTTCCAACTTCACGGTTAATTTGCTGCGTCATCGAGTTCTTTTAGCTAAGCAAAGTACTCCCTGATGAAATCCTTGGAACAGAATAAGTTTTCCGTTAGGAACAAAGGGAATCAGTGAGCATGCGTATTACCTGCATGTATCAGTTAAATGCAATGGAAGATGGGGGTTTGTCGTAATTAGTAGCGGTCTCTTGAGGCTCTTCGGAATGAAAACTGTCTTGCGTCTTATTTCTTTGGTGCCACAACATTATGATGATGATTGAGTAGGTCGTTTGCTTTGTTTCCGGAGAAGAAATAACGTCAGAAAGAAACACCTGTTCTAGTGATTAATCATTCCTTCTAAATACGTGCTTACCTCTCGCGTCACTTTCAGAACCCTCTCGTTTTAAAAAAAAAAGAGCGCACATCGACGAGTTTCAGAGCTTGGGGTCAGCAGCACCACTGAGGCAGTTCGGAATGAAGAGAAAAAAAATGGAGAATCTTGAACGTCTGAGATCAATGACTGCATGCCAGATTTTAGAAAAACAATTAAGAATCTACGAACTTATTAAAATAAAAATACAGTCTGGGAGTGATTTCCTCTTAATGTTCAAAACGTGTCGAACTTATTAACGTAATATAAAAACGTAAACATTTTTATATTACATAGAAAGATGTTTGCGATTTTCGCTCATTATTAAAGTAGTTCACAAATGGATCCCAATGGTGAGATTTTTTCTCGCATTCTGCTTACAGTAGAAGTAGAATTTGTCAATAACGTAATTGGTCATGATCAGATTGCAGTTTATTTAACAGACTTTTATTTAGTAAAAGAATTAACAGCTGGAAATCGCAAGGCTAGATAACTTTTTTGAGCAAACAGTTTAACTTCGTGTTAACTCGATTATACAGGATTTTTTTTTATGTTCATTTTTTTTTCACACACTAATACATAAAGTCGATTATTCGGGATATGGGGCACAAGTGTATGACAATAAATTGTCATATTTCAGGATTTCATATCTGGATCACATTTAATATGACTCCCCTCCTTCTCGTTTTATTTTATTTACTCGTGGATTTAAATCACCAAAATGACGTAATCGGATTTCCAAAAAATACGTATCAGTTAATTATCCAGTCATAACAGCGATGACGTCACAACATGACGTCATCGCTGTTATAACTGGAAGTAGCATGGACATGAAAACGAATACCCCTATCCCCTCGCAACAACTTCTAATGCTTGCATGGTTTTAAACTCATGTTAATGATGCATGCAGGTGTGATTAAATCTTATATATTCCGATTTTCATTTAACAGGATCCAGTAACTTTTTAAAAATATCCAGTAATTTTTTTTTTAAATTTTTTTTAAATTTTAATATTTTAAAAATTTTTTAAAAAAAAATTTTAATTAAAAAAAAATAGAATTTACAAATTCTTTCGTAAAGAATTTGTAAACAAGTAACTTCTAATCCACTGATTTATCACACCCATTCCATTTGCCCTACAGTTTTCTTCATTCTTTCAGAATTTCTTCATTCTTTCATACAATATGAAAATAAATGAATAAATCAAACGAGTAAAGAGATCAATTGTTACTATAGACAAAAACATAACAAAACAGATATTTTTATAGTAAGAAAATTAACTCAGTACCTATCCTAAGAAGTTTGTTTTTTCTCAAAAAAACGTATTTCTTTGAACATCCACTTTTGTTGAAAATAATTTGTAGAATATTTCCGGAATATTCCTTAGCAAAAGAACTGAAGACTATTGCAGAAACACACCCCCGGGTTTGGTTATACGAAAACCTTTTTAAATTCTGAGAAATGTAACAGCCGATGTTAAACCTGGCATCGGGAAGATGCAATAGAGCTGTCTTTTACACCCGTAATGTAATGCCGAAAGGTGAAAAGCAGCTGTTAGGAAATTGCCACAATATTGACGTGTCAAAGGTTACTATCCACAGTACGCTTCCCTCCAAGAAAGAACAAATATGAATATATCCTCTGCTTTTATTTCCATTTTTTTTTACTCAGATGATTCATAACTATAAGTTATGTTCACGCAATCCTAACATACAGTTTCGACCAACATTTTTATATGAAGAAAGAATAAGCGAGAAAAAAAATTCACGATGAAAAATTCTAAAGAACTTACTCAATGCATTTCCACTAATAAATACTGTTTTACCTTATGCATTAAAAATGTAATATGTATTACAAGAAAGAATCGGTGTTTTCTTTTTCATATCTAAATATTATCCGAAAGTAGTAGTTCACAAAAGATGATCTCGTGAGAAAACATGTGTTTGTTAAAGAGAATGCAAAAATAAAGTCCAAATGTATTTGAAAAAATAACTAACACTTAATATGCTATCACGTCAAAATATATACGAATTTTAAATATATGTCAATATTAAATTAGTTAAAATCAAATATTTTTATTTTATTTATTTTATATTTATATTTATATAAATATAAAATAAATAAAATAATATAAAAAATAATAAAATAATATAAATAAAATAATAAATATATATAATTATATATAGGTATGCTTGAATAAAAAAATATTAAAATTTCCAAATTAGCAACTACATTCAAATTTTCATTTCTGTGATATATCTTTATCTGTGTCTTTATTTAAGAAAAAAATTATATTTTTTGAGCTTATTAAGATTAGATATGGAGATTATGTTAAAAATAGCCCAAAAGAGTTTATTTAATATTCATCTATTTTACTTTACAGTTTAGTTACGAGATGGCGCCACGATGCAACTGAACGAGAAGCTTTTCAAAATTGCAGAATTTCAATTCTATTTTGTGTGTGTGTGTGTGTGTGTGTGTGTGTGTGTGTGTGTGTGTGTGTGTGTGTGTGTGTGTGTGTGTGTGTGTGTGTGTGTGTGTGTGTGTGTGTGTGTGTGTGTGTTAATTCAACTTAATTTAAAATAACGATAACAATGAAATATATAATCACAGACTTTAGACGAATAATTATTTCTATAAAAATTATATATTTTTATAAAAAAAAAATCATCTTGAGTTCAAAATTTACTACTAATAATAATTATTAAAAAGAGCGAATGTTGTTCATAAACCCATCAGTTGTGCTCGATAATGATAGAACGCGTAGCTGTCATTTAAATTGCAATTGCTGCCTAAATAACTACCAATAATTTACGGACACATAGATTTGTTGCTTTTTTTTTTTTTTGACCTGTGTTGTTTATTAGATCTTTAAGTCAGTGTTTCCTTTTATAACTGTTGCATCGAACAAATTCGTTAGAATTTTTGAGAGCGTATATTTAAAATGTTTACAAAATCTCATGTTTTCAGGTTTATTTATTTCTATAGTATAACCTTAGATGGATGAAATTAGAAATGAATACTTAATATAAATTAATTATTGAAAAATACAGTTAAATGAAAGAAACATTACTCCGACTTTATTCAGAAAGTTGGGAACTAGTTTCCACAAAGAAATAGTAGATGGCGTCACTGTGCTTTAATTCACGAAGAAATACAGAAGCGAAAATACATTTTTTTCTAGTTGTATTTTGTGAAATTCAACTGGTTGATTTGTTATTTGTTAATATTATTATTATTTTACACCTCCAGAGAGTTCAAGACTCATCGAGGGAAGACACCTACTCTACAACTCTCTGTCTCCACCACTCGACCTCATCATCTACACCAACGCCATCTACTGTCCACCACCACCAGTATTTTCACTGACAATCATCCATGCCCATAGTGTGATTCGAACCCGCAACCTTTTGGTTGGAGAGTGGATACGCTAACCACTCGGCCAACCAGGTAAGCAATTATTTCGGTTTTTCTTTTAGATTCATTGAATTCGTCTGAGTAAATTTAACCCAAAGTGCAGATGTCTTTTTATTTGTTGAATTCTAATTAACCCGAAGAGGTAAATTTAAAAAAAAAAAAAAATTAATTAATGAAATCTCTAAGTGATGGTTGTCATTGTTGCATCGTAATCATTGTCAGCTAATGAAGTTACATAGGAACTCTCTAAAACAAAGCTCTCCTTTTTGATTATTATTATTTAATTACTCTAATATAAAACTTATTGTTTAGTTGCAATTCATGCGTCATCAACGAAAACTAGTTTCAATATTTGACAACAACCGTAAGAGATCTAATTAATTAACCTTGATCATTCTTTATTTTCAGATAACTTCTTTTTATAGGTGATGTTCTCGTCTACAAAGGAAAAAAATCGAACAATGAGGGTCTTTCCAAAAAGCAAATTGACCTTCTTTATTGTAGGTTACAATTAGATTTTCATTCTCTGTCTCTCTCTCTCTCTCTCTCTCTCTCTCTCCATCGTGAACGGAATATCAATTCAAGTCTGAACGGAAGCGAAAACAGGGTTATTTCCAACGATAAAGTTAGTTAGACGTTGGAGTTTGAAAAGAATGACTTTGGAAGAGTTTGTTTGAATAAACAAAAATGGTCTCTTCAATTACTAAATTTACAATAATAATACAGAAAAAAAAAATCTAAAAATAAATCAGAAGAATTATTTAAAAATCATATGATGATAAATTTTTTAAATAAGTACTAAATAAAGCAGCTGAATTGGGCTACAAACTGTCGTATCTTAGAGTAAAAATATTTCCTTGAATTCTTGAGTGCGATTCCTCGTTTTTATTTTTATTTTTTTAAATTCTTGTCGATAAGACTGGTTATCTTACCCCTGTCCAAAATCACAACTAAATCAAGTAATCAGTAAAAATTCTGAAGTTATTGATTTTCCCCACCAGAGGTAACTAATGCTAGTTACCTCTTATAATTACAAAGATCTCCACGGCACACTAATTTAACTATCGGTCTGTTCAGCACATAACAGTGAAAGAAAGAGCAATTATGACAAAGTATTACTTATTATAAATTATAGTTTTTAATTTTTTTTTAATTTTGTTGGCGCGTTCAATAAAATAAAATTATTATTCGATAAGAATTGAAAACTTTTATCCTATTATTTTTTATCCTTTTAAATTCATTATGGAAATTTCCCATACACGGTACTAATGCACTATAGGTTGACCAACCGATCTCTCGTGTATGGACACTACATTTTAAAAAAATCACCACGAATTTGCAAAAAAATCTATACAGTTATGTTTTTTGATGCGAATATCCTATCACCACAAAGATCTGATGGAACAGTTTTCATTCAGGTTTGTGGTTCCTCTAGGAGAGCAATACACTAATGTGCTCCGAGCTTGATACTAATGCCACCTAGTTTTGCAGTCTGGTACTTACTAATAGCCTAGATCGACTAGTGGTGAAGAACATAATCACCCTGTGGCTTCTGAATAGGATTATTCTTCCACCTATATTAAGTTTAGAGAATTTTGTGCGAATCCCACCGACCAAATGTTGTATACTAGAGACAGACTATGAATTAGATACCCAGAAAACTCATCCTAGAGCAAAACACAGAACTCTTTTTCGAAAGACTTTAGGCCTGAAATTAGCACGATAGTGGTTGTCTCACACTGGGCGATGAAAGTCATCTTTCACCTACAGTTGGAAAGTTATAAACTACCTACACTTGTAACTTAGTCCGTAGAAAGGAATAAAGAAGAAATGATTTCTTAAAGGGGAAAAAACATTAAAATAACGTTCTTTTGTATAACTTTAAGCGATGTACACAATTCGAAAAATCTCCTTATGTTACATAAGCAACTAATTGCGAATTGCCTGCATGGTTCTTTCCATCCCACAAAATCTTCGATCCAATGATCAAGGATCATTGGATCAAGGCTAGAAAAAACCATCACTTACAGAAAACCAGCTGGGTGTTTTACATTATTGCATTTAGTGGAAGAAGCAAACTTGTGCTGATGATGAAACTAGTCACTTTGTAAATCACTCAAAGTCTGTAATTAGTGGCTATGATTTGTTTATTTTTTAGTTCATCCTTATATGCTTATTGATAAAAAATGTATTCAGTTTTCTAAAAGACTAAGAACTTTTTATCTTCCTATATTCCTCCTGTAACATGAATTTATGTAGTAGTTACGTAACGTGCCGCCCCCCCCAAAAAAAAACGACGTTACGAAAGTTATATCGATAGTTTCCGAACTTTTCCCCCGAAATTCTCGGAAGCTAAATGCGTTTCACGGTGTGCGTAGGAAAATCACTTCACGATAGAATTTCCCCGCTGTCTCCTTGCTTCAAACTTGTAAAACTCCACCCCTTTCCGAAGAACGAAACTAACAGAATTTTAGCCCTGCAAGTAAGCGTTAGATCTAAAAGAAGTGCCCGAAGCTGTTTGGTTATCCTCCAGGCAGCGGAGTGAGAATTCAACAAACACGCTTTACTAGCTCTCTGTGCTGATTGTAAACTTGCTTTCATCAGAGGACACAACGATTGCTTTCCTTTTCACCCCTACCCCCACTTTCCAGTAAAGCGACTCTCTTTCTAGACAAAATCAACAGACTTAGCTACTGGTTTTTAGAAGCATCAATAAAATAAAGTATCGAGTAGGAAAGCATTGAATACTCCGCGAAAAAATCTTACTGTAAATGAGTACAGAGCTCCAGTACAGGATGGATAAAATTGCTGCCTGTAAGCACAAATAAAACGACGCACGTGCCTGTCTGTGTGTGTGTGTGTGTCAAGTAATGGAGCAGGAAACAAAACACACACACACACACACACACACACACACACACACATACAGAGGGATGGGGGGATGTTTTGACATTAAATGATTTACTCATACCATGTTAATAAACATGAATTTTACCAAGCTTGTTTTATTCGATTCTTTTATACACGTGCGTTGTATAATTATGGGGTAATTAAAAGTTTTATTTATGTTATTAAAGATAATTGGAGAACACGTTCAATTATCTCTAATAACATAATTACAATGAAGCCTCCGTATCGCTGTTTCTTTGCTGCAATTATTTCCCATACAAAGAATGTCGGTTGGGTTTTGATGCCTACCAAATGTTTATCCTCGGTGAATTACAAGTAAAAGAAAAAACTTATTCTCGTTCCAGTATTTTTGGTTACCTATTTAAGAAAAGTTTATGAGAAAAAATGAACTCATTAGAAAAGAAAATTCTATGGCAACATAAAATTTAAAAAAAAAGGCAAAATATTCTTAAAAGAGAGCTGCAGAGAATGCTACTTTCCATTCTTCAAACAACGAGAAGCTCGTCATATGCAAATGGTTTTTATTAATGAACCAATTTAACATGTGGGGAATAAAACTAGTTTTTGTTCCCAATTTGCACATTTTAGTATTACGAGATGATAATATAATGTCTAGAATATGAGACCCAATTATGTGGGGTTTTTGAATCTTAAAATGAATTATGCTGTATGATCGGTAAAAGGATAAAGTATTATCGTAAGGATAAAATGTTTCCTTGCTAGAAATTGGAGTTTTTAACTCCTGCAGAACAGTCGAAACATACAGGGAGTACACTCCTTGCAGCCTCTGGCGATAGAATTAACTGGACGGTCAGCAACATTGATGTGTTAACGAAAACCAAGAAAGCAAAATAATAATAATAATAAATAAATAGAAGGGATTTTTACCCTCAATTGAGTTGATTGGTTTCCTACTACAGTCGTAAAAATTAATTCCCTAAAATGGGTTTTTATTCGGCAAAACAGACAAACCAGCCAGAAAACATACGCACTTAAGAGACCTGATAGGCCAACGTAAATATGCCTCGTCATCCTATCACTACAATAAGTAGGTCATCAGCTAATTGTAATACTAAATTTTTTTGTTAAAAAAGGCAAATCAGCCCTTAGACTGTACAAATGAACATGATGCATGCAGTTAAGATGTACATCAAATCTAAATTGAGCCATAAAGGAAAATCTGCAGCATTAAAACAGATCTTGGTGACTAAGGGAAAAAAAGTCCGCTGATAATAGAATGCCATCGTTTGCAAATGTTTTCAAGAAGAGAGGGCACAACATCCTCTACAAAGACGACTTCTTGAAGAATTTCTCTTTTCTTCAAAAGCTAGGATCATTCAATAATATCGTAAACGTCACTCAGTTTTTATGAGAACGGAATACGCAAATTAATTGCCCCCGTTAATCGAGTATAGAAAATGTCTATACTTGTCATTAGATCGGCTATAAATCGAAATCCCACTGTTGCATGAGTGCTTGTGAATGTCTTTAGTAGGTAGCAGATGATTTTTATCTCCCAGCACGAGACTCTTTAACGCAAGAGTGAAACGTAAGCAAAATTTCCATTTGTAAATTTCCATATATATATATATATATATATATATATAATATTCATCAAAGCTTGATTTGCTTCCTCAGTCTTAAGAAAAAGGCTGGTTATATTCCACTAATTCGAGCCCTACCCAAGGGCCTATGAGTTGTGGAAATACTTTCTGAAAATGAAAGCTGTGCCGAACAAAGCGGCCTTTTGCAGCTTCCCAATTTCTAATCCATCTAACTCGAGTGCTCCTAGATGTTTTTTCAATGTTTTAGGGATGGCGCCTAAAGCTCCTATTATTATGGGAACAACTTTCGTTTTCTTTTGCCAGATTCGTTCAACTTCGATTTGAAAATCGCGATATTTTGTCATTTTTTTTCATTTTCTTTGTCGTCAATCCGACTATCTCCTGGTACTGATATTTCGATAAGCTTAACACCCTTGTTTTCACTTTTTTCAACGACTGTGATATCGGGTGTTTACATTCCAAGCTTTTGTCAGTCTGGATATTGAAATCCCAGATATTTTAGCTTTTTCATTCTCAACCACTTTCTGGTGAACTTTATGCTTCCAATAGTCTTTAGATACTTCAAACCCTACGTTTTACATAAATGCCAGTGGATTATCTTAGCTACGTTATCATGCCTTTTACGGTACTCAATTTGTGTGATTTTGCGACATCCAATTATAATGTGGGCTACCATTTCTTCCTTTTCTTTGCACAATCTACATTTATTGTCTTCTTGAATTTTTTTGTATTTTTGCCTTCATAACGTTGGTTTTAATGGCCTGTTCTTGTGCTGCAAAAATGACCGATTCTGTTTCTTTCTTAAGTGCTCCATTTCTCAACCATTGCCAGGTCAAGTTGCTCTCGGCGCTGTCCTCTTTGCTGTGAAGGTATTTTCCATGCAATGCCTTATCTTTCAGTTCCCACTTTTACTTGTTTGGTTTTGTATTCCAATTTTGTCTCCATGGGTTTAAATAAACCCTCTTTCCTTACCTCAATTAGAAACTTTTCCGTTGTTTGCTGCAAATAATCAAATAAATTTCGTTTTTCTTCTTAAAGAACTTGGTTCACTTGTAATAATCCTCTACCTTCTTTTTTGCGTGATAGATAGAGCCTATCAATGTCACTGCGAGGATTGAGGGCATGGTGCATTGTCATTAATTTTCGGGTTTTTCGCTCTAAATCTTCCATCTCTAGCTGGGTCCATTCAACAATGCCTACTGAATATCTCAGAACAGGTATGGCCCAGGTATTAATTGCTTTTATCAAATTTCCAACATTAAGCATTGATTTATGGAGTTTTCTTAGTCGTCTTATGTATTCTTCTGTAGTTCTTTCTTTGATCTTATTGTGCAGAATATCTGATGCTTCTATAATTCCCAAATATTTGTAGCTATCTTTGAATTTTATTGCCTTGATTATTTCACCATTGAGCAGCTCGATTTCGTTCAGATCTTCAATCTTTCCTCTTATTATTCCAGCAATTGCACATTTGTCTAAGCCAAAATCCATTAATATATCTTGATTGAATATGTGCACAGTGTTAAGCAATGATCCGCGTTCATTCTCTGATTTTGCATACAACTTCAGATCGTCCATGTATAAAAGGTGAGATATCTTTGCACTCTTTTGCGCAGTTTGATAACCATGAGCAGTTTTATTTAAAATTCTAGTTAAGGGGATCAATGACAATATAAACAATAGAGGAGATAATGCGTCTCCTTGAAAAATGTCCCTTTTTATGTTTACCTCTACAATTTCTTCTCTATTTAGAACCAACGTTGTTTTCTACTTTTTCATGCTGGATTGCAAATATTTTTGAACGTTTTCGCTAATACCGAATAGTTCTGTGCATTTTAAAATCCAACTATGAGGCACCTAATCAAACGCTTTTTATAATCTATCCAAGCCATATGAAGGTTAGTTTTTCTACGTTTGCAATTTTTACGAATCATTTTATTAATCAGCAATTGGTCTTTTGTGCCTCTTGAATATTTGCTGTTACCTTTTTGTTACCAGTGAACTTATATATATATAAGTTCACTGGTAACAAAAAGTTACCAAGTTAACAAAACGTTTACAGTGAATTTATATATATATATATATATATATTTATTTATTTATTTTATATATATATATATATATTTTTTCCTTCAATACCTCCTTCAGTTCCTTCAGAGCTGTTGAATAAACTGATGCTGTAATAGTTTCACCTATTTTGAGGTACTTGGTAAGGATTACACCATCCATATCCCAAAAGAAGATAATGTCAAGAACCTTCCCTGCTGATTTTGGGTTCGGAACTTGCTTGGCTGTGGAGAACCTTTGTGTCTCCACTCCATTGACTTGTTTGGCCTCTGCGCCATATGATGAATCCATGTTTCATCAACACTCACAATACAAGCCAAAAACATTGCATCTGATTTCTCAAAATGACCCAAAATTCCATGAGATAACAGCACATGTTCTCACTTTTAGTCAGCATTCAAACATTGGGGTCCCACTTCGCTGAGAGCTGTTGCATGTCCAGACATTGGTGGATAATGATCTCAACTCGTTCACTGGATATCCCAGAGTATTTGCAATGCTTTTTACTGGTATATTTCTATCATCAAGGATCATGGCATTCAGTGCATAGATTTATTCAGCTATGATCGCTGTGGAAGTTATCTTCCTGACCTGGGGGCATTTGTTGTCTTTTCCATCCTTTTCCATCCTTTAAACTTTTCCATCCAACTCGAAACTGTTGGATATGCTGGGGCATAGTACTGTAAAGTCTCCCACAAAGTTTGGTGATCAGTTGTAGACTTTTCTTGCAGCACGAAAGACTTGATGACAGCCCGCATCCCGGTGTCTTCAGATTCTTCAAAATCTCTGGCATGTCTTCTTATATATCCTAAAAGAAAAAGAACAAATTATTACAATTTGATGAAACATGGGAGCTAATGCATCTACAGTAACTTATTACTTTATTTCAATAAAAAATTAAATTATATTTAAATATTTAAATTAAAAATACCCTGTTTTTGTGCCTTCGTAGCTGTTGGTGACGTCAGTGACGTTAAATATGAGAAGAAAAATTATAGATTCGATTCTAGTCACTGAATGGAGGTCCTTTTCCAAGGCCGCTTTCTTCAACCACTTCCCAAGTTAGTTGAGCTACAGGCAACTAGGGTTTTGTTTACCAGAGGTTTTAACTCGGCACATCAGAAAAATTCGCTGTGGAACTCATCTCACCGGATTTCACCAAATGATGTCACTTAGTAGGATAGTGACAGTTTTCACCATCATAGACGGTACTCTAGACATGATGGTGATCTGTCCTTTCTTCTACACACTAAAGCTCAAGATCACGCTGATTTTCTTGGTAATGAAAAAAAGTGAAAAACCTATCAAAGAAATTAACAAACGCAACTGGATTTTATGTGATTTTGGTCTTCCTATGAAATCAAATGACAACAGTTCCTGTGTAACAACTTCAAAAGTATAATGCATTGATGTAGTCATTTTGAAGGTTTATTCGTTTTTATAAATTTTTTGCAGTCTATAGATATTTGACTTTGAAGAATTTAATTTAAAAAAAAAATACTAGCTCCTCCATAGAAAAGTGCTGCGCATGTTCATAAACTCTTTGTCCATCTTTTCTCAAATGTCATCTCCAATCTACAACTGATTGAATAATACCTACAACTCCTCAATATTAGTGCAAAATTACTTACATTAAACATACGATAACAGTTCGCTAAATACAGTCTTAAGTTAAGCTGCTGAACTGTGAATCGCCTCCAATAACGACCCACACAATAACAGTAACACAGCAGCATCGAAGGGAGTCGGCATGTAACGCGAGTTCCTCGACCAGACGTTAATATGTTAATTTGAAATGTTTAAGTTGTCGGTGCCAATATTATAAATTATGCACGCTCGTAATTTCATTACGAGCGGGCGGGTTTAGCGTGTCACGTGACCATCTTCGGACAGCGACGAGAGTTTTCATTTAGATAATAGAGTTGGCATGCGAAGGGTCATTTGGGAAACCTGCGGATAATATTTCGTTAACTAATTACTCCTGTGGCATTATTTATTTATTCGGAGGGTGGTTGCAACTCCGGATTTCTGCTCTTTTCGCAAATACGGAGAAATAATCCTACCGTACATCGATGTGTTTTTATTTATATTTAATCACGCGTCGAAATAAACGTTTGCGATCCAAACATAACAAAATTCGCTTCATTTCTGAAGAATTTTTAGGCGCGAAGGATGAAATTATCTTATTTTCTTATTTCGTCTTTCTTTATATATCTTTGGTAATTACATTGGAAGAGATATTCGTAATTCACTTGTCCACCGATCGCTCTCATCAATCCATCCATTCAGTCTATAAAAGTAATGGTTCTTTTTTTTCTTACTCTTTCGTTCAACGACAATCTCCTTTACATCCTCCTCCTCCTTCTTCCTCCCCCATCCCTATTGGGTTCTAGAAATGCATTTGCTGAGTCTCAGTCTGTTAAAATTCCATTTGATTATGTTTCTTTCTTGAATTACTTTTTCTATTGCATGCAAATCGAACTCTTAAGTTAACTGCATTTTACAGAAGTATATAGATTTCTAAGATCTCGTTTATATTTTATGAATATCTCTAAATGGGAGTGGTCTGATTTCTGTTTTTTAACTCCTTTAGTTACCGAATGTGATATCGTACATGGAATACAGTTTTATTATTATTATTATTATTATTATTATTATTATTATTATTATTACTTCCATGTACTATCACACAATATAGTTCTGAGATCACTGGCTTTGAAATATTTCATTTAATTATACAAATTTATTAATTGCTTAATATCGCTTAATATTTTTAGCTTTTGTGCACACGTTATCAAATAAATTGATCGTTGTAAAATTTGGACAGAAAATGTCCTGTAGGTCTTTAAAAAGCACTTGGAACTTCGAGTCAATTATTGTTCAATAATTACAAATCGTACTCTACTATTTTACTGAAACCCTCCATCCCTCAGACCTCAGAGGGAAAAAAAGAACGCCCATATATGGATTCACTTGATCAACAACGACATTCAAGTAGACTTGAGTTTTACTCCATTGCTTCGGCTGTGATTGCAACACCGCAATCGATTTCATCATGGAATTATCGTTTGCCAATTTTTTACCATCTTTTGCAAAAGCATGTTATTGTTGTTGTGTCCAATAATGAAGATGAGGTACTTTCGACCGGTACCTCGTATTGACAATCCGATTTCTATTCCCATTCTTTGCACATTCCACTACTGGCAGCTTTTCTTAATAAATAGAACTAATAAAAAAAAAAGTTTCCGGGAAACGAAACTAACTATCTCAGTATAAGACCAGCTAACTCATCTTTCAGCTTTTTACCGTTTTAAAACTTTATAGGAATTCCTGAAGTTAATGATTTAAAATTTTTCTGGGTCTTACCTGTCATATAATTAACATAATGATATCCACGCTACTACAAAACCAATGGACGCAACTGAGGAAAAATACCCTTGTCAACAATAAAATAATGTCTTGCTTTTTATATACGTGATATAATCAATGTTTATAAATTCTAGTCAAGTTTGGGATTTCTTTCTTTCCTTTAACACATTTATAGATTAAAATCCTTCCGGTTTAAATAATGTTTCTCATCTTCGCACAACCTGTGAAAAATGATAATATATATATATATATATATATATATATATATATTTTTTTTTTTTTTTTTGAAAAAACGTGAACAGACACCATAGTGCGAAGAACAAACAACTATGGAGTCCACCTAAATAAGATGTAGAACCTCCTTTCGCTGCGATGGCTGCAGCAATCCTACGGGAGATACTTTCTACAAGCGCACGATAGCGATCAATGGGAATTTTGGACCATTCTTCCTGTAGGTATGTAATGAGGTCCTAGACTGTTGTTGGGCGACCGTCCCTTGACCTCACTCGACGCTCCAGTTCATCCTACAGATGCTCAATAGGGTTGAACCACAAACCACGCAGTTACAGCAGCAGCCTTATAACAGGCTGCATTGACTTGCTGAAAGAGACGATAGTCAGTCTTTAGAATGCCACAAAGAATGGAGCATTGCATTGTCCAGAATGTTCAGATACTTCTCGGAATTCAGTAATCATGGCAACACAAACAGAGCTCAGAAGCCAAACCAGGAAAAAGAGGACCATACCATCACATCCGGCAGATTCTCGGTGAACGTCTTTTACCAGAGTGCCTAAGGTAAACGATGTTCACCGGGAATCTGCCACACCCACACATCAATCTGCTCCGTAGAGGGTATAGTGTGATTCCTCGTTCCATAATACAGTTTTTCAAGCTTCTAGCTTCCATTGTACACGCTCGTTGCATCGCTGAAGACGACGCTGCATGTTGATTCTGGTAATGTCGAGCATGCATATTGCGGTCTTACCCCGAAAACCCATTTTGTGAGCCTCGGTTCAAAATGCTTTGTGCAATTCGTGTTCCAGTCGATGTCTGGAACTCCCCATTCAACGTATTGCCCAAGGAATGGCGGTTTTTACTATTATCCTTCGTAGCACCCCTATGATCACGTTCGGTGAGTGAGGTGGGTCATCCACGTACTTGACTCCCTGAGCTTCCATTTCAGTATGGTATCATTGACTGTTGACTTGGGATCTGGGATGACCCAATTTGTTCCATAACACAGCATTATTTGCCGAACAGATAGGCCTGCAACATGGCATCCTATCACAACCCCTCTTTCAAACTCCATCAGGTCCCTTCTTGCAGACATTTCACCTGGACACAATTGCACAGACTTCGGGCATCATATTCCTCCAATTTATATCAGTTACAAACATGTGACTGACTCGTTACATGGCACATAACGAGTCCCGTGTTTTATGTTATTTATAAATTATAAAAAATTATTTAAAAAACGTACATTATATATGTACGTTTCTAAGTTATGACATTAAGCAAAATTCCACTCATTTTTCCCCAAATAAGATTGAACTAATTGACAGGTGTAGCGTCTTAAACTCGATTTTTCTTAACAGAAGGACCCGAATAGAGACAGTTTGTGTAACGGATATATTTGTAACGTATACTGTTGCCATTTTCAATAATGCAATGCTTAACAATCGAAAACTGTTGAGTTCCGCAGCTAGGAAATTAGATTATCTTCAGGATCAACAAAATTTAGATTCCATACGTACGAATAAATTTCCACTTATAATCCTTCCGATCGCATTATTGAAGCTCTTCGGTTTGAACGCGCATGCATTGTTAAGTGTTACGCATAAAATAAAAAAAAAATTGCATCAGAAGGTGCTTGCTTATTTCAATAACAGACTAAAATATTTAAGAGTGTAATACATCTTTCTTTATTTTCTTTATTGAATATTTTTCATTACTCTAACTACATTATGTTGTACGTTTTATCTAGTACATATTGCTTAAAATAATTAAGGAATTTACTTTACTTACTTATTTTCATAAGTTTGAAATAAAGATAAATACAGTATAACAAAGTACATTTATTCTTTAATCTTCTATAGAAATCTTATATCGTTATTAATTCTTAGATTAGTTTGTGCGTAGAATGAAAAGTGAACCACCAACGTGGTCTAGATCCAGATTCTTTATTTTAGGAGTTCCAACTTGCACACAGTGTAGACAAACATCCGCAGTGCGAATGGATATGTTCATTGAGAACAATGTTGTAACTCTGAATACATCCCAAGATGCTACACTAAGCTTTTAAAGTCAATCCAAACACAGATGAATCCGTTAAATGAAAGAAAAAACTGTGCAATGTCATCTTCACCATAAAACCAAATTTCGTTAAATGAATCTTTTGACAACGAAAGCCAATTTGTTTTTCATTGTGAAACAGAAAGGAGGTCTATTTTACATGCAAAATCGGTAGTTCAACTCAGGGAAAGCGACACTTCCGGTGTCGAAAAGAGGTCGATTTTCAATGCGTGAAGAGAGCATTACCTATTACCCCATACGTCGTTTACGACGGGTGAAGTCCCATGATTAGAGGTCACGGTGAATTGACCTTTAAATTGACTTCAACCTTTAGATGTATCACGGTACTCCTCTGCTGCATTGCCTAAGGGCAAGTATTCATGTCCGCAGACGTGTGTGTGTGTGTGAGTATATTCATGGGGCCATTTTACCGTTTTGTAAGACGAAGAACACGAGTTTCCGGAAGACCCCCCCCCCACTATGAGACCGGCTAACTCACCATTTGAATGAAAAGACCTGATAAAGGTTTCCACGTCATAGACTTGATTCGAACACGGATCTTTCAAACCAAAGGACTAGTTTCTACCAACGGAGCTACTAGTCCTTTGGTTTGAAAGATCCGTGTTCGAATCTGCTTTGCGTGCAGTTTAGCTTTGTCTTTTCCGATGAGTGCCCTATTCCTTAAATTACACCTAGTGATAGGTGGAGCTTAAGGAATAGGGCACTCATCGGAAAAGACAACGCTAAACTGCACGCAAAGCAGTTCGAAGGCAACAAAATATATAAAACCCCAGACATGGAGGAACTCCTCAAGGGGTGGGTCAAAATTTAATGTAATATGGTTAACGTTCTACTCGATTATCCTTTACAATGCAAACAGCGTTTCTCAAATGAGGTGAGACAGAGTATAGAGATTGATCAGAAATGGATCATTATCATAGAATATAATGAAATATGTTAATTAAACTTCGCAAAAATCAAGCAGAAAAAAAACTAGAACTAATATATATATAAAGCACAAAAATAATTTAAAAAATACAGTTAACTTTTATATTTCCTTCTTTGTAATATTTAGACAAAATCTGAACTCAGATGAAAACAAATTTCAAATGGATCTGAAAACGGAAACCCGAAAATCCAATAAAATACAAGTAGCTTTCATAAATGCGTCTATATTTATGCAGATATATTCGGGACACGTGCGCTTCCAACATATTCCGATAAGCGTGCAATAATAACAATAAAAGAAAACGATAAGTAAACTTTAACTATTATTAAAACGTCAAAAGGAATATCGAAGTTGAATCAAAAGATGTTGGAAGCGAAGAAACGCAATAATAAAGACAATAATAAATATATAAAAAAAAACTGACATTAATCGTTTCCTGCGGTATGAAAAACATAAATAAATAAGGCAGATTAATTATTTATCACATATACAGTATGTTAATGTTAAAAGATCAGAAATTCCTTTAATACGGAAAAATGCAATCTAATCTACTCCACATTTTTCAATTACGTGTATGTTATGCTATTAATTTTCAAGTTCGCATTTATTAATATGCTAATTTCTATCAGTCATCCAATTCACATATTTTGCAATTATGACCATTGTTAAATGGATATACTAAAACGTCCTTATAAGGACTGGCTTAAAGGGCGAAGCAAGAATGCTTTTCATTTTCCCCGTTATCTGTAGAGGACAGTGTAGGGATAAGGTGTTATTGAGCTATTAAAGCTGTGATCATGGCAGGAGGGTAACAGCAATAGCCGAGCCTCAGTTCGAATTAGCTACAGTATTGCCATCCATTACCCTCCAAGGGTATTAATCACCGCATCTCACGGTCGATTAACTCTGTCAAAACGCAGGACGCAGGACATATATGGCGCAGAGGGTGAAGCTTGACGCTTTTCATATTCCCTGTTGTCTGTTTTGGGAGCAGTGATGGGAGAGATTTGTGAGCTATTTTAGCTCGCCCTGAGTGGGCAGAAGTGGTTATTCGTCGTTGGGTGTTAGGATGGCTTTCGGTCTTTTATGTTTCCAGTAGTCATTACCGTCATAGTTTCCGGCTTGTTGTATCAGTTGGTTTGGATGCGTACATGTCTTCATAAAGAATTTTTCTGCTAGGGAGCGTAGTAGTGGAGAGATGTAGGGGATATTTATGTCCCGGTGGATCTGGGCGTTCCTGATGAACCACGGGGCGTCCAGAATCATTCGCAGGCATTTGTTCTGTAGTCTTTGTAGCTTGAGGATGTTTGTCTTGGAGGTATGGCTCCAGGCTGGGGAGGCGTATATGACTGTGGGACGGATCACTGTCTTGTACAGTAGTATTTTATTTGTTGAGCTTAGTTTGCTGTGTCTGTTGATCAAGGGGTATTGCAGTGGTGCATATGCTCTTGATGTGGCTGTTGAAGCATAATCGCTTATCGAGAGGTATTTTGCTTCAGTTTTCCAGGGAATTTTAGAGTTGAACAGGGTGATGTCTCCTCCGGGGAATGCTCGTCTTCTTGTGAAGAGTATCGTTGTACTTTTCTGGGGGTTTAATTGTAGTCGCCAGTCTTTAAACCATTTTTCTAGATTCAGGATGGTGTCTTGTAGTTTTTTGGTGACGAGGAGTGGTTGACGAGATCTGGCTAGAATAGCCGTGTCATCAGCATAAAGGGCGATGGTGGATGTGAGAGGATTTTGAGGGATGTCTGCCATATAGATGTTGAACAGGATCGGGGTTAGCAGTGATCCTTGAGGAACTCCAGCGAGGATTTTCCGTTGGGTTGAGACTGTTTCATTGATTTTGACTTGCATCCTCCTGTTGGAGAGGTATGATTTAATCAGGTGTATCATGTTTAGTGGAAGGTTAGCGATGATAAGTTTGTAGAGGAGGCCTTGGTGCCAGATCTTATCGAAGGCCTTTGAGATGTCTAGGAAGACAGCTCCAGTGTGTTGATTCCAATTGAATCCTGTGGTGATGTATTCTACCAGTCTATGGATTTGATGGGTGGTGCTGTGATTTTGACGGAAGCCGAATTGTTCTTCTGGAATGATATTTAATTGGTTGACATGATCTTGGAGTCTGATGAGGGTGATTTTCTCAGCTATTTTCCCTAAATTTGATAGCAGGCTGATGGGACAGTAATTTTCAGGTAGGTGTGGGTCTTTGCCTGGTTTGTGAATTGGGATGATGTCAGCTATTTTCCATGACTGGGGGAAGTGCTGCCATTTGAGGATGGAGTTTATGATGTTTTCCAGATGTGCTATGGCTTTGCATGGTAGTGCCTTGATGACTTGGTTAGTGATGCCATCCGGACCTGGGGCTTTTTTGATCTTGAGATGGTTGATGATGCCGATTATTTCGGTAGGTGAGGTAGGCATTATAGGACTTGGATTGACATCGGGACGATTTACTGTGAACCTGACTTTACGATGGATCTTGTATACGTGGCTGTTGTTTAGGTTATCATATGCAGGACTGCATTGTTTCTCTAGGTTTCTTGCTATGGCTTCAGCTTTGTCAGCATCTGTGTATGCAAGGTGCTGTTCTGCTTGCAGAGGGGGAGGGATTTGCGCTTGATCCTGAGGTTGTTTAGGAATTTAAATATAGAATGATCTGCTGTGAAGATGGAGGTGAGCTCGTTGTCCCATTGTTGGTTCCTGTGGTTCTGAAGAGCTTCTCGGACAGATTTGTTTAATCTGTTGAGGGCTGTTTTGTCCTGGGGAGCACGAGTGTTGTGATATCTTTTTCTTTGTCTGTTTTTTTCCCTTATTAAGTCCATGATTTCTTCCGGGAGACGATTTTGTTTGTGGGTAATCGTGGATACTGTGTCTGCTGTTATGGCTTTATTGATTTGATTGGTGAGGTTCTTTATTGCCGTATCTATTTCTTCCTTGGCTTTTATATGGGGAACCGGACCAATGTGTTCTGGTAGCACTTTCTTGAGTTTCTCCCAGATGATGGAGGTTTGGGGGGGAGGTGACTGATCTTTGTTCCCTAAGTGAAGTAGGATTGGGTTGTGGTCTGATGATAATTCTTTCAGTGCTTGAATAATGTGCTGGTATTTGATGTTGTGTAGAATAGCGATGTCTAGGATGTCGGCTGTGACAGTTGGGCTGTGGTGGGTTGGTTCACTGGGTCCTGTTACAACAGCGTTGTTTAATCCTGTGTAGCTGAAGAGGATACGCCATTTTTATTTGCGGTTCTGCTGTTCCAGGAGGGATGTTTGGAGTTTAAGTCCCCAGCGACGATGATGGATTCATTTGTGCGTAGTACAGCATCCAAGTCAGAAAATAGCAGGGTCTTAGCAGGGGAGGTGTAAGCGGCGTAAATTTTAAGTCTTCCAGTTGAATTTGTGTGGACTTCGACACCGGTGAGTTCTAGGTTGGAGGTTGGGGGTGGGTGAGTATTCCATTGTGCCTGATGCAGTTCCTGATAAATATGGCTGTACCACCACCTCTGTAGTCCAGTCGGTCGTTTCTGTATAGTGTGTAGCCTCTCAGTTTTGGATTGTCTGCAGGTCTTAGATGAGTTTCATTAATTAGGATGACGTCAGGGTTGTATCTGTGAGAGAATTCTTGAAGTTCCAGAGTCTTGTTTTTTAGGCCATTGGCGTTCCAAGCGGCGATCTGTAGTGAGTCTGGCATTAATCTAGTTTTATTCATTAACAAGCATTGATAATATGGTTTGAGTTTATTTTAGAAATCTTTTTGTGGAGTTTGGTGAAGGGTTTGACTGACTGAAGTCTTGAAGCATGTTTGCCAATGAGGCTGTGATGACTGTTGTCATGTTTGGAAGAATTGGGTCCTGCTGGATATATTTGGGTGAGCGGGCTACTTCGGCATATGTCCTGTTTCGACGGTGGCTTTCCAGACTGTTGGTATTTTCCACTTGTGAGAGCTGGTATTTTGTTGTCTTTTGTTGCGTGTCAGGCAACTGGGGAGCAGTCAACTCAGGTGCCTGTGGGCAGGGTTCATAGATCTGTTTCCTTTTGTTGTCTGTTTTATTCTTAGGGTAGTGACTGCAGCCTCTGTAGTTTGCAGGGTGGGGGCCCCCGGAGTTCGCGCATTTGGCTGGTGAGGTCCTGGGTTTTGAGCAGGTTGCTGTGGGGTGGTTTTTCCCACATTTGAGGCATTTGTAGTCTGCTCTGCAGAGTTTCTGTGCGTGTCCGTACTTCTGACATCTGTAGCACTGCCTGACGAGACTCTTTTTCTTAGTGGTTCTGTTGTGATTTTCAGGCCACAGATCGTTGTTAAGTTGTATATGTTCTTGTGTGTGTTGGGTATCTCAACGGGTACTAGGGGCATTGGACTCTTGTCAGCCCGTAGCATTCTGCTAACTTTGACAGGTGGGAGATCGTGGAGGCAGAGGTCTTCAGTAATTTCATCTGTGCAGATGTTTTCTGTTACTCCCCTGAGTACAACTTTTAGGTTTTTCTCCGACTTCAGTGAGTAAGTATGATATTTAATATTTGACTCGTCCATGGTTTTTGTGAGGAGTCTGTAGTCGCTTACTGTGGTAGGCTGGATTTTAACTTCGTCGTCTACGTTTTTTGCCCAAGAATAGGCAATTTGGGGTTTTGCATAATAGGCCTAAGGGTCGTCCAACGTTCTTTTTCCCGTAGAACAATTGGGGGAACTTTTTCGTTGTTGGGCGTGGGGAGGTCAGTGTTGGGGGCATCTTCTTCCATCCCCTCGTTTATCTGAGTCTCCGCAGTTTTACGTTTTTTCCGTGCATGGGTTTCTGTATCATGTTTTGGAGTGGGAGCAGAGATTATCAGGTTCATCTTCCCTTCTTCCCCTGATGTTGAGTTGTCCCCTTCTGTGGAGTCGTCTGTCGCTGAATATAGGTTTAGAAACCCTGGCCACTCTACCTCAAATTTCTTCAACAGTTTTTTGAGGAGGTCGAGCGCTAGCTTCTTATCCAACGATTGGATAAAGTCTTCGGGACTTAAACTGGTCATGCTTGAAATATTCAAATATATGCTTATATGCTTACCTGAGCTGGATCTCAAGGATTTCCATATAGCGTATAAACACAAAATATAACACACTAAAGGACTATCGCGAGACCGCAATCACTAATTAACAACACAATCATCAGCTACTTGATTACCTTCGCTTTCCGCTTATATCAAAAATCTGAATCAACACTCCGAATTATTCATAACAACTATTTAAGTCACTGATCACATATATATAAACACTTGGCAACCGCCATTACGCACCCTCATGTTTCTAGCGCCACCAACATACTCTAATATTCTGTAATATCGAGTGATTGGTGTAATTCCTCTGCCAAAATGATTATCATATTTAACTGTAATATTTTTATGATATAAAATATTTAAAGGTTTATTACTAGGTATGTTTAAAATTATAAAAAAGCGTAAATTATTAAAATAAAAAATAAATAAATTTGAAAGTAAAATATAGATTACATTATTATTTCTAAAAAATAAATTCATTGTTTTATAAAAATCATAAAAAATGTGTAATAGCAATCTACCTTTATCTTTGTGAAACCATCAAACAAACGTTTAGATATGGAGTGAGATTAGTTCACTATATTAATTAAATTGTGAGTGATACCACTTAAAATTCAAATTCACAAATTTTAATAATGAATTAACATTTCTAACATGATTACAATGTTTACTTTCGGAGTACAGGTCGTCTTGTATTAGCAGTGGTTACAACGATTATTGGAATGAACTGCATCGTTTTTAATAAAATATTTTAATAATTTTCCCATATTTACATTCGTTAAGAAGTGTACCCAGCATGTGTTATATTTTAAATTTTGCTACAAAAAATAAACTTCGTGGTGGCGGGTATTTAACTACTTCTGCATATTTTAATATATCAGAATTTCAATCTTACTAAAGCGGAAATCTACTGCATCACGCGTTGACATTTTCACATCACATGTGGCTCAACAACAATTAACTCGCGTGCAGGTGAAATCCAGTGAAATGAGCAGCAGCAATCACGCGGAAAAACCGTCATATCACGTCATCAACAGTAATGACATGCACAGACAGGCGTCTAATGAACACGCGGGTTTGCTAGATTGCCTTTCCAAAAGATTTAAATATTTCTCTGCTAAAAGTTTTCTTCTTTCTTTCTTTGCGTACGCTGCCACAGACCAATTTAAGCATTTTAAAGTACTGTTTTTTTTTCTTGTTTTTTTCTTTCATTCCTTGACTAGACGTCTTAAAAGTGTTGGCGACAATTATGAATATAAAACATTTTAAATATCCTCGAGGTTTAGGATTGAGGAGAATGTAGAAGACATTATTTCGTGCTACAAATGTAATGTTGTTCTTTGGATAATCTTACGTTAATGCAAGTACAGTATTGTTTTACTTGCATATAACATTTGACTGGTTGTTTTGTTTGAGATGTGTAATTTTTACGCATCTGTTTAAGAGGGCGTGGGTGGAATTCGATATATGTAAAATGCGAACGCCTCTATATGTACTGAAAAATCGTTTAAGAATTTAAAATTAATTTTAAACTTGACTTTTTTATGAATTTAAACATATTTTGCTTTTTTTATGAATTTAAATTTTATGAATTTAAACAATTTTGCTCTAAAATTTTTAGGTTTAAAATATTTCACTGGATAACTTGATATTATTAATTCATTCCGATTACGTTTTTTTTCTCACAAAATTGTTTTGGTATTGTACTAATCGACACATTAACGCAGTTTAATGGGGAATATAATATATCTTCCTGATTCATGTCCAAACTTTCGTTTTCCATCCCCCTGAGGAAAAATATGAATTGTTTGTCACTTATCTGTCTTTAATAAAATACTTAATTACTGTTTCCAACTAAACAATTTTAAACTTTTTCAATGAAATTTTCTTCTTTTTTTTTAATTTTATGAGCCATCGGCATAAATTTCATTATTTTTGTTCATTATAACAGGATTTAAAATTCAAACCGCAAATCTATAAATAGCGAGGCTGTTTACAGATGTTTAACCATTATTCTATGAGAATCATGTGGACCAAGAGTAATAAAATGTGCGCTAATTTTATGGAAGTATTTAATGTGCAGGAAGATTACAAAATTAACGTTCTGGAATGATTGAGAATGATAAATTTCCTTACGTAACAGTTTTAATCTGAGAAAGCGTGAAACTGCTAAGAAAAACCTTTTCATGAAATGCACATTCTTCGAGCAAAAGAGAGAGAGAGAGAGAGAGAGAGAGAGAGAGAGAGAGACTTTTACATGAAATTAGACAATATTGCTTAGTGATAGCGCAACGAATGGAAACAATCATGAATTATCGGGAACTGGGTTAGTATTTAGAGTTATAGCATCATTTTTTTTATAAATGCACTCCATGGCCTGCGAGCAATTTGATGACAAAAATGCATTGCTATTCAACTTTTGGCTTTTTCAATATTTTTGGACAATGTTGGAGAAGCCAGGTCTCATCTATCAATCAATAACCAATTCTAATATCTCTTCTTAACAGTTAATTTATAAATGAGATTTAACATTAAATTTTTCAATATTTCTTTCGCTTTGGAAATACCTTTATGACAGGGTTGATTTCTAGCAATAAAATTTTATTTTGCTATGAAGCGAATTTAATCTGTATTCAATCAAACTTTATTTGCTTCCTAACACCTACTTCTGTACACACGCACGCACGCACACGCACACACACACACATGCACGCACGCACACACACACACACACACACATGCACGCACGCACACACGCACGCACGCACACACACACATGCACGCACGCACGCACGCACGCACACACACACACACACGCACAAGCACGCACGCACAACATGGATCTAAAAAGGAAATTTTACATCAATATTCAGTTATACATTCGAAATAAATAAATCACAATGTTGTAGATCAAAACGAAGACATTGAAAGCTTATGAAACTATGCTGCTTGGTACTGACTTAATTCTACTGTTGCTTATATCCTTAAAAAAAAAAAATATATATATATATATATATATATATATATATATATATATATATATAGAGAGAGAGAGAGAGAGAGAGAGAGATAAGAGGATTAATATTATCCCCCCTTTTTTGTTTGTATCATGCAAGAAACTAAAAATTTAACACACCTGGAATTTTTGAGCATGCTAACTTTCCGGAACTAACTTGGAATGAAGCTGCTTTTATAAAGTTTCTCGTTTTCTCTACGTCCACTCCACTTGCAAATTAATGAGATTCTGTTCATAAGGCCTCAGGTGGGGGGAGGGGAGAGAGAGAGAGAGAGAGAGAGAGAGAGAGAGAGAGAGAGAGAGAGAGAGTCAGATATCATATCACAGTTTGTTCGTTTTTTTTCAATATCTTTTTGTTTGGTTTTGAAGATATCTTGCTCTCTGAATGCACTATAATCCATTTCTTTTTTTCTTTTAATAAGTAAAGATTTTACTATCTTTCAAGTTAAGGTGAAAATATCTTGTACTAATACGTATCTAAAACAAATATCGACTTCTTATAGTTCTGTAACTTCTTTTCTGTATTCTTCTTAAAAGGCACACCAACCTTTGAAGATTTGTTTCTTATATTAATCGCATTTCAACTTGATCTCCTAAAAAAAAAAAAAAAGATCAAATAAACATAACTCATTTCCTCTTCCACTTAAAATGTTACTCTGAATGGCCATTCAAGGCTTGACTCCGTAAAAACTTACTTAATGCAAAGGGAGGGGTGGAGGAATTTCAGCTGAACTCCCCTTCAGTACAAAAGTCCTTAGAATTGTCCTTCGTGATCAAGATGGGATTCAGTTTCAGATCTTTACAAACAAAAGAGTGTAGTTACTTATCGAATAAGACGGACGCTTGTTAACCGTACTTGAACATCAGTTTGAAAATAAAAGATAATCAGTTCAGTTCTTTGGCGTGCCGAAAAGACCGCATATTCAACTGAACAAATCCTTACCTTTACTAATTTTTCTTCCATCTCAAAAATTTTAATTTTGAAATGGCGAACAAAAAATATACTTGGAAGAGTCTAAAAAATTCGACTTTCTTACTTCCTTTATAACAATTCACTAATTCAATAACTATTTTATTTCAGGTACTGACTAATGCAGCGTTACTAACCGAAGCCATTTTCATTAATCAAACGAAATCTATTTATTAAAAGGTGTGCTAAAAGTCTCGTTTATTTTAAATAAATTTCGAAGACATTATTTGTTTCCACTGACAATTCGGATTTCTTTTTTGTTTTTGTTTTTCGATACATTTATAGAATAATTTTAGTTTTTTAAGAAGAATATTATGCAATTTTTATATTTATATGGAAACCGTAGGTTCGAAATTTCTTCAATGATTTCTTCAATTGCAGCTCGGGTCTTGTCGATTTTGTAGCCAACAGGGCATGTTTTAGATCGACGTACTAAAATGAATGCGACCTTAAGATTCCATTGTACCCTGCAATGTTAAAACTTCTGATTACGTAATGCTGGTGGAAAGTATATATTACATATATTACGTATATCATCAATAAATGATACTGTTGATACATAGTATGATAATATGCATAAATAATATAAGTCGTTTAACGTTTATAATCCATAAAGTTTGAAATAATACACAAATACTCTCTCTCTCTCTCTCTCTCTCTCTCTCTCTCTCTCTCTTTCTCTCTCTCGCACACACACACACATTAAGGATTTCTATTCCAAATGGCTTTTAAAATATTAATTTATTGTAATTAATGCTAAAATATATCATCGTAAGTGTGTAATTGGAGTAAACGATGTGTAAAAATACGAAGAGTTGTGTAATTAATTTTAATTTATTAATAAAAGTGTTTACGAAAAAGTCATTCCAACACAAGCAGCCACTTTTATCTTTTTTTTTTTTAATAACCAAACTATTTCGCCACCGGAGAGTAAGAAAAAAAGATAGATGACCGGATATCTGGCAGTTCATAATATTGCTGTTCTTTTTATCTCCGTCTTTTCTTTCGCAGTTTTTTCCCCTTGGTTCCAGTATGATTACGGTGCATTTCATAGATCGATCTTAATAATTAATTTCACCGAAAGGCAACTATGGTTTATTTTATGGGGCACAAGAGAAAGAAAAATTAGTGATGTCCGGTACAAAATTGCTTTTTCAGAGTGCTGTTGAGGTGAATTCATTACTTTTTTCTTACTTGCCAAACCAGTTGCTTACTTTGTCCTGTCAGCAGCTTCTTAGTAAGAAATTTTTGATATAAATGCTGACGCGTGTATGGATGTTCTTAAGTAGCACTTTTAAACAAAATGATCTGAAATAAATTGGAAGCGCATCTACTAAGTAAGAGTAAATATTACGTTTCTGAATCAATAAAAAGCCTTCACTTCAGCTTCGAAGTCTTAACAATGCTTGTATGTTTACCGTGTTATGTGTGTGTGTGTGTGTGTGTGTGTGTGTGTGTGTGTGTGTGTGTGTGTGTGTGTGTGTGTGTGTGTGTGTGTGGCTTAATTTTTTCTTTAAGGATTCTTCAAAGTTGTGATGTAGTTTTACTCATAGACTGCAACGTAATTTTTTCTGTTTGTTTTCAGAAATTAATCTAAATGCATTTTAACCTCTGTTTCTGCTATTTTCAATCACATTTCAATCCAACTCCAATCACATTTATTAGCTCTAGAAGGCTCCTATAGGATGATGGTACTTCTTCAAATTGGACAGTAATTCCTTTAAATACAAAAACTCAGTTCATTTGAAAGGTTAGTGCTATAGCGATCAAACACGATATCTTATTTCCTCAGAATTGTCTGTCCTCTTGAAGGGAAGTAGCGAAAAGGCAAAGATCACGAATCACGAAAAATATACCATACATGCATAGCATTGGACAAAAATGATATTCACTTTTCCGGAATTGTGAGCCCGCAATACTTGTGCAATATGCATAAAGATAAGGAAATAGATTCATAGATTCTCATTGACTGTAGTTGTCCAATGTTATTTGTACAATGTCCAATACTAGAAATTGAGATTAGTAAGAGTTCAACAACTTCGAGTGTAATATCATAATAGACTACCATATTAGTCATCAATCATTTCATGCAGTTACAGAAATCTTATACATGACTGTTATTATTAATTGAATAATCTAGAAAACAGTGATGCATCCTACATTAAATGAAGAGAAATAGACGAAGAAATGCAGAAACTTTTTATGAGTTTCAGCGTACATCAAGATTCTCTCAACCAGGAGTTAATGCTGCCCACTTCTGTAGAGTTGTGTTCTAATCTTTAAAACTTCCGTTTCCATGGAAGAATTGCTGCATTGACGAAAAACATCGTAATGTTCAGGTTCGAGTTGTGAGGCGTAGGTTTTCCTAATTGAAAGATAGAGCGAGCGCTGAAAATCTTTTTCTTCGAGTAATAACGATTCCAATTACACCCTATTCAAATCAGAGACGTGTTTTGATGTAGGCTGCTACTAAGCTCATTAAGTGCTGATTCTCGTAGTTTGTATTAGACTAAATACACCGTTGTCCCAATAGCGTATTGTGCTGGTGGTGGAAATAGTTTATCCAGCGATGTTATGTCGGAATAAATTTTGCATTAAAGTGTATGTGGACTTGCGATTCTTAATTGCTGAAAAGTACTTGGTTCGAATCCTGTTTAGCAGCACAATTTTAGGATTTATCATACTGAAAATTTGTCCGCAAAAATGAGAGGGGAAAAGGAAGACTTCCAACAGACATTTCTTCGTACCCTCTAGCTCTTCAAGTAATCCTAAACCAATAACAGCATAATATAACGTAATTTAAATTGTTATTAGTTGACACAAAATATGTTCAGCGCTCTATCTTTCAATTCTTGTAGTTGCCAAAGTGAAGAAATGGATGGCATATATCAGGGACGGAATGCTTTTTCATTATAGGGCTAAAAAATCAATTCCCTGAAGTCTCATCTATTCCATATTGTAGCCTGAGGAGAAAACCCTTTATGGTATTCTCATTAGGCGGAAAACAACAATAAAACAGACTTATATATTCTTTCTTAAAAAGTGGTATTTTTATAATGTACAATTTGCAAATTATAAAACACCTTAAGTTTCATCTTCGTTTGTTTTTGTTGAAAATAGTTACTTAGAAATCTCACATCGAGGATTACAAAACGCCGTAGATTTTCTTTTTCTAATGCATACATTTACTTTTAAATCGAACTGGTTATATATCCTTATCATTTGCAGTGACGATGAAAAGTACTTATTTTAGTTGCTATGGTAATCATATCAGTATTCTAGAAGCTTGCATACGACTTTTCTCAACTATCATCATCCTTGATATCCGGAATAAAGATGGAATTTCTGTTTTGAAAAATGAAACAGATTCATTTGAGTGCATCATTCCCCTAGATATAAACAAACTTGAATTTTATTACAATTTCACAAAAAAAGGGTTGGAAACTAATAGCAAGGTGGGTCAAAAACTAGATAAACCGATGACGCTGCTTGAGAGAACAGTTCTGGTATATTTGTGCCTTTATCGCCTGTTGACGACACCTTTCATTCTTCCAATAAGCAAGGCAGTTGCGTCACCTGGCGTTGGAAATATTGGATGCATGTGTGTGTGTGTGTGTGTGTGTGTGTGTGTGTGTGTGTGTGTGTGTGTGTGTGTGTGTGTGTGTGTGTGTGTGTGTGTGTGTGTGTGTGTGTGTGTGTGTGTGTGTGTGATTTTGATTGCATATTTTAAAGCATTATTCATTGTTTTACTTGTAATGTTTTATAAGTTTTAGCAGTTGCCATCTTGTTTAGTTCAGATCTCAATCTCTGGTCACCCTAATCATTGCAATGTACTTGCGGCTAAATAAATAAATTAAAACTGTAGTAAACAACTTTCCATCATAGTAACCTCTCTGACTCTTATGTTCAAGAGTAACACTATTTTCGTCATTTTCTGTTATTATTCTTAAAATCCCGTTATTATTAAAACGACCAATTTATAAAGTTTTTTGCATTTAAAACACGTCAGCAAGTTCCCTTTTGTAAGTTAATTTAACTTACAAAAAAAAAAAAAAATCTCCTATATCCGCAAAAGAGTATCCTAAAATATCTCTCTGACGTCTTCGTAACTGTAAGAACCTCCTGTCAGCGAAGCAAAATGTAATTAAATTGACATGAATGACCGAAACTTTCAAATACTTCGTTATTGTCAATCCTGGCCATCAATATAGTCTTTTAACAGTCGTTTAGTGCGCGCATGTGCTACAGTGGATGGCATGTACTACTCCACGTGCTCACGAAGCCTCCCCACTCACGGACACCAATGCTTGAATTTGTCGGTGAGAGGCGCCGTAACTTCGCCCTCCTTCAATCCTGTCCTATCAGTTTTTGGAGACAGTACGCACAACAGAAGCAGGGGGACGAAATAGTGAGATCGCGACAGATGCAGAATTCGTCGGCGGACGACACCTTTCCTAGCGTTCCGCTACAATTGTTTCCGGAACTTGTGCAGTGTGAAGAGCGTCATGTGTTCTCGGTGGATGTTCTGCTTTTTAATGTGCATATTACAAAGGTAGGATAATCTTTTCATGTCCACTCACTCACTCATTATATTCCTCAGCGCAGCCATTTAATATCCACGTACATAGAAATGATGCCATTTCTTTATACTTTTCTAAGTGGATGCAGTTTTGAATGCGATGTCACTTAATGGCCTTCGTGCATAATTTTTAAAAAAGAAAAGAAAGCTTTGTTGAAATCCGTTCAAAGGAACTGTAGAAAGGAAATAATTCAGACTGACTTAACGAAATTCTCTGAAGAAATTTATAAGCCATATCTACCTTTCTTTCTTTCTTTAAAATCTTGTTAAAGTCGTTGTAGATAATCACAACAGTAAGAAAAAAATTATCATAGAATTGAATTAGATTTTTAAACTAAGTCCGACATACTCGTTAAAGATGTAATTCGCTTGAAAAATAAGAGATAGATACATCGAACAGTTTACGGACTAGATCAAACAAGATCAAGAATCATGTTAACCATTATCTGCGTTACAATAGAAGGGTATTGTGCACTCCCAGTTGTGTAGCCATTAAACAGGAGATCAATATAATATTGCAGGACTCAGTGCAATGTAATGTTCTGCTATTAAGAATTATAGTTAACTTAGAGTAATATTTGAAATCTATGAGCTCTCTCTCTCCTCTCTCTCTCTCTCTCTCTCTCTCTCTCTCTCTCTAGTAGAATTTACATCTTACATCTTCTAGCTTCTAGTTTTTTTTATTCTTTTTCTTATCTTCTTCTTCTTCTTATGAACTAAACTTACTGTATTTATTCCATCATTTATTCCATCATTATTTTCAAATAATGATGGAATTACATTCTATACCATTCTGAAAATTTCAGCTAACTCTAACGACCACTATATCTCTTTGTTTCTCAGAACCTTAACACGAAGATTAATATAAATGCATATTTCATCTGATACAGCTATGGTTTATCTAACTTATGGTGTGTGAATGATATTATACTTGAATAAATTTTACTTCCTTGTTCACAAAGAGAGGTTGATAAAACGTAAACTAGCATAATATTTTAGATAGATGCATTTTTCAATAATGCATTGAAAATATAAGTCAGTTGAATCTAAAACTGCAAATATTTTCTTCTCAAAATGGACTTTGAGAAATAAATTACTCTTTGTTTATTTATAAATCAAAACATTATTTCTTTTTAGTTAAAAAAGTTATCCTTTCTTCAAAGAAAAATCCAAATATCTAAATTATATTTTACATCAAAATGACGAAAGAAAAGGAGTTATTTTATTTTTAAAAAATTTTGGTGAGAAGAATGCTGAACATAAAAAATATCATTATAATTTTAGTAGAAGAAAATACTAATATATTTTTAAGCTTTTCTGAATTTAAGAAATACGCTGGCGTCCTAAGTTCCCCTTGCTAGCTACGCGTGTCAAACACAACGCGCCTGTATACGAGTATAATGACATCGATAATGTCTTTGTTATGTACATTGGTTCTGAACGAAACATTCGTCCTTAAAAGAATTTTCAGTATTTTACCCTTTATCTTCGATCTCTGTACTACTTAAAAAAGTAAATCCAAACAGAGCTTTTTGCGTTATCATCTTTAACAATAATTGTTTATTCTGATGTTCACACAAAGCTTCGGTCGCAATGGTTCCTAAAATGAATATGCTTTTTAATAATTTACCATGTTTTAGTTATTTCGTAATAATTTATTGCAAATTATTATCTGGAACCATTGGTACAGTATTTCAACACTTCTATTCATCATGTAATTGATTAGAATCATAAAACTAATCTGCAAGCTTCGAAGTTCTCTATGCATACATCTTGTCTCAGGTCATCCATACATCTTGCATACATCTACGCATGCATCTTGTCTTAGCAAATAGCATTAAAATATAGCCTATAATAATAAAAACAGACTGACTCTTTAATATTGTTTTCAAAGATTAATTCCATGCGAAATAAATATTTTGTCTCTATGAACATCTTGCTCATCTCAAAAACAAATATACTACTTTATTTTGAATTCTTTCAAAATGCTGTTACATCTCGCATTCCAACTAACTTCTTTAGATTCTTAACTCAAGTTTGTTTTCTTTCACATTAAAAAGTGAATCCTCACTGACGGCGTGTTAACCTAAATAGCCTTTAGCATAACTAGACTTTAATCTTGTCTGCGTATACTTCATTGCTGTAAAATAAAACAAAGGGGAAGCGCATCTTTTCTGTCCTCATATTAAAGAAGTTTTCTGATATCATATATCAAAAGACACATTATACTTAATAAGAAAACATTACATATGATTCTTGATGATAATGACGACGATGATGATGATGATGATAGTTGTAGTAACGTATTTAAATGTCTAATACCATTCTAAAAATATTCAATTCCTGTATTTCAAAACACATAGTATGGATTCTTCCCCATTCCCACTCAATAAACACGAGAGGAATATTTTCCAGATTTTTTTAATAATTAAAGTAATTGTATGGCAAAATTTTACCTCATTTTTTTCACCCAAAAAATTAGATAAACATGCTAGTGAACACACGCAGTTCACAAGTATGTTGTATTAATCCCATAGCCTTATATGACTAGAGATTTTGTTTACGGGTAACAACACAATCCATTTCTCCTTTATCACATGGCAGTCGTCTGTTGTAATAGCTTATATGTAGTATTTAAAAGATGTTTCTTTTCTTTTTATTTTCCAGACGTTATTCCCTCGATGTTTCTAAAGTCCCAACTTTCTTTTCTCTCTTTTGGTTACAAAAATTGCCTAAATTACTTTATTAAATACTTTTACATCTATTGTCCATGCCATCCATACACGTCAGCAGAAACCTCTGACATTTTCGTACAGTTAATGCATGCAAGGGATTTAACAACTCAATTAGGATATGGTCAGTTGAATGTATACATATACTAATATATGTTAAAATATGGACTGACTGCGAGGTTTATTTACAGTAACTCTAATGGCTGGAGATTTCATTCTCTGTCAGTATTAAGTTACACAATATTTAGTTTGTTGAGGTAAGCGGATGTGAATAACAAGATACGTCTAGAGGTAATGTAGAGATTATAAACCAAGTGATTGCCGTACATACAAGGAAAGGATTTGTGTGGTGTGATGTTGTCGGGATGAACAACAATGGGGAATTTCTGCACTTCCTTATACAAAAGGTGTTGAATAGGGAACACTTAGATTATAATTATAAAGATAGGCAACGAATTCTGGTTAAACTCTCAGAATATTATTAATCCGAAAACTTTCCATTAAGAGAATAAATTACAGATGCTCGTATAATTTCGGTAAAATTTAAATGGCGACGAATAGTGAATAAAGTAGCATACAATAATGCTAATCTTAAAATTACAAATGGCTGTTCAACCCGTTTATCTGTGCAGCAAGTATCACTACCAACCATAGCTTATTTGTTTTTGTTATGATGATTTTGCTCATTAGCAAACAATTAGGTGATATTGATGATATTTCAAGTCGACTGTGAAGGAAATCTTCAATTTCACGTTTGTTTGTTTTTTACTATCCTGTACGGAGATTTGGAAACTGTGCATATTCATATGATATAATTGAATCATAATACATATGTGTTAGTCTCCTATCTCATCCTCATTTTGCTGAGAAACAAAAATACATATAAGCTCATTTATGAAGTAAAAGTCAAGTAGATGAAATCTTCAAATTATGGCATACTATCTTCAGAGAAAAGAATCTGAAGTTTGTGACTGAGGAAGCTGTATCTTGAAATACATCAATTTAACTTATTATTTAACTTATGATTTTCAATATGGAAATAATGTCTTGGAAATATTGTGATGGTAAAACCATCTTAAAATTTATAAAAATTTAAAAAATTCTCAAATACCAGCAATATGATTTTATAATTTACTAAGGCCGGTAATTACACATTACCGGAGAGTAATACAAAAAAGAAATAAATTCACGTGGAATAGCCTGGCTCCGATACTCAATTAGAAAAAGCTACTACATACAAGAGTGGTCTGAAAAGTTCTCGGACAAACAATAAAAAACGAAATTGTAACTTCAAGACTATTTTTCTTTTGCTACATAATCTCCATTAAGACTAATACATTTATTCCAGAGATGCTCCAAAGCCATCATCCCGTCTCTGTAGTGGTTTTAAGTAAGATCTGCAAACAAAATACCCTTCTACAGCTGCAATCCCCTTTTGATTCGAAGAAAAAAGCTGACCAGCGAGGGAGAGTTTTAGTTTTGGGAAGAGATAGAAGTCAGAGGGAGCCAAATCTGGGGGATAAGGTGGATGTTCCAACAATTCATAGTGCAGATCCCTTAATTTTTCCATTGCCAAACACCTTTGTGGGCAGGTGTCATTGTCCTGATGAAAGATGATATTTTTCTCTGCAAACCGGGTCGTTTGTCATGACTTTTTTCATCTAGTCTGGTTAAAAGATCGGAATAACATTCCCAGTTTATTGTTTTGCCCTTTTCAAGATAATTAATAAACAAAATGCATCCGAAAACACCGATGCCATAACCTTTCCTGCTGATGGAACCGACTTTATATTCTATGGCTCTGAACAATCGGCTTCTGTCCACTGTTTTGATTGCTGTTTGGATTCTGATGGGGAATGGTGAATCCAAGTCTCATCCATAGTAATAAATCGACGCACAAAATCAGTTTTATTCTTGTTAAAACGCGCCAAGATTTTCATGCAAGTTTTATTCTTGTCAAAGCATTCAGAGATTTTCATGCAAGTGCGTTTTTGATCTGCTGTGAGCAAGCTCGGCACCCATCTTGCGCAAAGCTTTTTCATTTGCAATTCTTCATGCAAAATATATCCTACACGTTCTTTTGAAATGCCTATAGTCTCAGCAATTTCACGCACTTTGATTCGCCGGTCATCCAATGCCATATCGTGCACTTGATCAATGATTTCTGGTGTTGTTACACTTTTTGGACGTCCTTCACGTGGATCAACTTCAAGGCTAGTACGGCCACGTTTAAACTCGGAGCCAATTTTTAATTGTCGAAAACGAAGACGAAGAGTGCCCATAAACTTTTATGAACTTCGAATGAATTTATTTTGGCGTTAAACCTTCTTTTACAAAGAATTTTATAACTTCAGGATATTCAATTTAATCCATTTCAAGGGATATAGACAACACTTTTGCTGGAGACAGCTGTATAAAACAAACTACTTGATAGAATGACTTGCAATTTCACATGGATGCTTACAACAGATGTCCTAACTTAGAAAAAAAAATCTTGCCAACACAATTGCCATCTATGGTCGAGGCCGAGGACTTTTCAAAACGTTTGTATAAATGTTAATGTTATGTTATAAATGCCTTCTGAACTTGCATCTTTTTTTTGTGCGTGCTTTTATAAAACGCAAGGATTTAACAAGGGCACGAAAAGAGGAAAAGACGAAAAGAGAAAACTCCTCTCTCTCAAGCTTGTCCGATTACAATGGTACTTTTGCAATGGTACTTCAAGTAATAGTCAGTCAGTTGATATTATAATGATGCTGGACTTTCCTTCCTTCCTGAGTCTTTCGATGTAGATGAAGAGACCAAAAAAGACACAAACTAATAGATATGAAAGACTATGCAGATGGGATTAACTGTCCTATTAGAGCATTAATTATATTAAGCAAAATTAGTTTACCTAATAACTAACGTTAAAGAGAATGATGAATATACATATATAAAAAGTATAATTATTTTGTACGGAAAAGTTCTCAAGTTCTGTTTATGAGGTGGTAAACAGAGGTCAAAAAATACCAAACAAAAAACATTACCTCGCACTTAAGAATAACCCTAAGAATAAACATTGCATGTATGTAATGCTAATAATGAAAATCCATATATTAGAGTTAGCATAACTTCCACATTGTAGTGGAGATGTGGAAGGAATACCATGTGCACAAACAAAAATGATGCTAGCTATGAAAATTATAAGGTGCAAGCCAGAAGATTTACAATCGTACGGAATGTAAAAGCTGAGTCTGCGAGCTAAAGAAAACCAAATATAATTCTGTCGTTATGCTGCAAATAAGAGAAAGAATGAACATTAAAAAATAACTTTACTGAATGCAGATATATGCGGATAACAGATGCAGAAGAGATTGTTCCACTAACGAGTGCCCATTTTGCTAAAATCAATCAACCTGGTGTATGCAGCACTGAGCTAGCTCAAGCTACCTCTTCACTGAATGAAGATACTCAGGTGTATGAGGAAGAGGTACTGAAGCTGTTTTGCAAACTGAATAAGAAGTAGACAATATAAACTAATGTAATATCAGCACAGATGATAAAAGAGTGTTCGGCTTAACTGGCTATTCCTTTGACCAGTCTGTATAATTTATGTCTCGGAACAGGAAAGGCTCCACATGAATGGAAGTAATATATGGTGAGGATGGTGCAAAGACTGCTGCATCCAACAGTCGATCTATCGATCATTCTAATAACTATCGATCTATTAGAATGGTGGTGAAGAATTTGTAAAAGTTTGTTAGGCCTCGCAGAAATGAGTTGACAGAGAATCTACAATTTGTAATGAACAGCATAGGTTTACTAAGTGAAGATCAAATTTGAGCAACTTACTAATATTCTACAAGAAAGTTACTATTCAGTTAGATAAGCGGAATGAATTCACCATAACACGTTTGGACTTTTCCAAGGCTTTTGACAGAATATAGCACGGAAATATTATTGGACAAATGTGGGATTGGATTATAAAATATTAGCATGAATAAGATGATGGCTGGCTGACAGATATAAAACATTGGTATATGGGCAATGTGAGTCGCAAGATGTTACCACTAGTATACCAGAAGGATCAGTCCTTCATCCATTGTTACTGAATCCATACATCAATGACACTGGGAAGGATTTGGCATGAGACATACTACTATTCTATATGCTGATGATGTAAAGATCGGCAGAGTAATCAGGTATTCTGCTGATATGCAACAGTTGCAAAATGATTTGAATAGGCTGGAATTATGAGCATGTGAAAATAGCTATCACTTCACTTCACGTCAGTAATTGTAAAGTCATGCACTTTATTGCAATGGGTTGTCCGTCATATCTTATTACATAGGTGGGATTATGCTAGAAGAAATTACCCAGGCTATGGATCTTGGAGTTTTAGCAGATAGGAAGTTGAAGACCCATATATAGCAACGATTGCAAATATAACTCAGGATAATTGGAATGCTGAAACGAGCCTCGAGATGTAAAGATATGGAAGTCATTTTGACTCTTTACAAGATTTTGATAAGACCTCAGCAGACATCATCGATCTGGCTTTCTGGTTTCTGTGGTAATTCTGATCCAGTAGAGAGAGAGTACAAAGGAGAGTATTAAAAATGATATCGGGGGATCGTGGAATTCAGATTATGAACATATATTGAGAATTTGTGGACTGCAGCCACTGCAATGATATGATTGATACTACCAGCTTCTTAAAGGGTTATACAGGATATCAGTAGATGCAATTTTTCATTTTATAAATGGTGGGGAACAGAAAGTTGAGAATTAATTCTATCAAGAAGAGGGCGAGAGCTAGATTTTTCTCTCATAGAGTGGTGCTTGATTGAATGGATTTCCATTTGAGGTGGTGATTGAGGGTAGTGGGGATAGATTCAAGAACAGGTATGATAGCTGGTGTAAGTAATAAGTGGCCTTCCTCGATGAGTCCATAACTCCCTGGAGGTATCTCTTAATAATAATCATAAAAGAGCTGAGGAAAGGGGGGGTAGGGTTCGGTTTTTATTCTGACTGCGCAACTGAGCCGCCTGAGAGATATAATTCCGGTTAATGTGAAAAATAATTATCAGTAACAGAAACCAATTCATCGCTCATCCTTAGAGCAAGTCCAATTCAGGCTCAGAGCAGATAATCATAAAGATTGTAAGAAAAAAATGGTGAGAAACTAGTTAACAGTCAAATTAATATTTTCGCAATAAAATAATAATGGATATGTGTTATTCATGCCTCTCTCTCTCTCTCTCTCTCTCTCTCACACACACACACACACACACACACGCGCGCGCGCACGCGCGCAAACATCTTAGTTCCGTTCTGTATGTCAAGTTGGAATGCTGAATTTTCCATACCAGGAGGACGTCGTGCAATCATTGCAGTTTCAAAAAGAAAAAAAAAATGAAAGACTTTCCAACAATGCGGGGCTTTCCGAATAATGTTTTAAAAGGCCTTAGAAAAATGCTTGACGAACTTAAAATCAGTTCTTCCAAATGATCAAGATTCTTGCATCTATTGATTACTCTATATTAATGAAGACCTTTGGGTGCTTGAGGTAAAAAGAATCTGATTCAGATGTGTGAATTATACTTGCAGATGACGAACTAAGCCTAAGAGGGAAAACCCTCGTCACTATTGTATGAGATCGGTTAACACCCACAACTGAAATATCATATATTTAATGGCTCCGAGTTGGGAAGGTATATCAAAAGCAAATGTTATAGTCGATTGTGTATTATATAGTTAAATTATACAAAAGGCTATTTTTGTTAACGTTGATAAGAAAGCAGCAAAAAGCATTTGTTTTTAATAATTTTTTGGCAATCTGAAATATGTCGTGAAGTAGATGTCAAACTGAAAAACAACCTCCACAAGAAAAAACAAATACCATCCTGAATAGGCCAGTTTTATATTGATTTTAGACTTCCATGGGGGCTGAATGTGTAAAGGAAACAGCCATTCATTATTTATCCAATCCAGATGATTACAGCTTGTAACTACCATATAAGTGCTTGTTTATGGATGAGGTTTCATCCTGGGTTTTTTTTTTTTTTTGTAATCTAATATTTTGTATCATTGACAGCCCTGATTTTAAATAAAGTTCTCGTATCATTTTTTGTGACCCTGGGGACTAAAAGGTAATTTAAATCAAAATTATTATATCCAAACAATCAGAACTGACTAGAGTGACTCTAATCAAGTTTTTAATAGTGCCGCCTCCCTCTCCAAACTGTTTGAAACCTATACTAAAGCACTATCGTCAGTGGGCAAAGGATTATTGACACTTTCTTCCATTGAAACTTCATGGAAATAATTTTGGAATCTATGCACCAGGGGATGTAGTGAGATGATCAGAGAGAATCAATAATCATTCTGGATGCTTTGATGTTCTCTATTGAACGTAGTCGAAACGTGTAAGACAGTATGGGGTGAAAACAAAGCATTATTAGCTTAGGAGAAGGTTCAAATTTCTTATGTTCAGGCGGTTATAGATGTAATATGGTTATTGTTATTTCAGGAGAAACTTTAAGTTATTTTCATCAGAAACTAGAAAATGTCTTCTCATGGTGTACCCGCGATTGATGTAAAGCACTATGTGATAATACTATATGAAATGTTTACAGCATTATCAACTTTTATTGACAATTTTCTCCCATGTTACTCTGTTATTTATCAGAACTAATATTGTTAGAGCTTATATTCCATTTTTCTATTGCACTTCTTTCAATCCATAGATCTTGTTTTTCCTCTGGATCTTTGTTTTTCTGCCATCTTTTTTTTATCTATAACATTATCTATAACATTACTAGATTATCTTAGGTGATATAATCCCTTAAACATGTAGATGAATGGTCAGTTATGCTCATACACTCCTGAATGCTAACGATGTCGATGTCTTTCCTAATATCTTCATCTTCATCATATTAAGTGAAGATCTTTCCTAATATCTTCACTTTAATATGATGCTGTAATTGATGCCATCTGCTCGCTATCCTAATTTTATACTCATATCTATGGTTCGAAAACTGTCTCGTATGCATCTACTTGAGTGTTTTGATTAATTTTATATTATTCCATATAAATTAATATGTAAATATAAAATACGAAATATCTTTTTGATTGAAGATATGAAGAATGCACTTAAGATTTGTATAGGTGAATTCGAGATTAGACTATATAAAAGTATAAAGGGATTGGACTCAGGTTATTTCTTTCTCATTGGAAAATTGTACGAAATGCATTTACGAAAGTGGATTTGATATTATTCTTGAGTCTGTGCTAATTTAAATTAAGAGGAATTAAATAGAAATCTCCTTTAAGTTCCACAATATTTAGCCTTCAAAGTAAAGTTATAGTTCTCTTTACGAAATAATGTATTTTCTTAGAATTTGTAGTTACAAATAACTTGCAATGAAGGTCAGTATGTGAGATGAATGGTTCGCTATTCGATCACTCAATCGCGTACAAGATTCTACATCTACATTGTGGATTATGAAAATGAACATTGCTGCGATTACAATATCTGAAACGTAAATTTATAAGGATGTATTTAATTATAAGTAATCTGATATAATATTTAGAAAAGAAACTCAGGATTTCTTTTGAGTATTGTTTCACACATAATCAAAGTTTTTAATTATTTTCTAAAACCATTTGTTGCTTTTGTCTTAATTACTGAAATTATTTTCTGCGCCAGTGTGTGTGTGTGTGTGTGTGTGTGTGTGTGTGTGTGTGTGTGTGTGTGTGTGTGTGTGTGTGTGTGTGTGTGTGTGTGTGTGTGCTTGAAAAAAAATTTACAAAAACATTCCTTGCATTCTTTGAAGGAGGAATGTGAATCAAGTTTTTTACAAGCCTTAGAGGTGCAGCTACTATCGTCTGTCGCATGAAAGAATTCCACAATATTAATTCATCTAATGAAATCAGATTTATTCATGCTTTGGTATAGGTAACAGCTCCAGTTATTGTTGAATATTCACCTTCTGGTCAGTGAGTCACGAATCACAAGGTTGCAAAATAGGAACCTTCATCACGCATGATCTGATTCTTTAACTTATTTAATATGATATGTAATTCAAATCCGCAAGTCGAGTCATTTTCATCATATCCATATTTGTTTATCAAATTAGATCATTTAAATTACGAAATACTCTACTTCTATGTTTGAGATACATTTAATGAACAACTGCCTAAGAAAGCTAAATGTTCGTTTGATATCGGAAGGGTTAAAGGAATAAGTGCTCCTTCCGGCTTCCATGACTTTTATCTTCCACCTCCATTTCATCTTTCACTTTTTAGTCATTGTGCGTTACACAAAAAATAATAATAAATAAATAAATTTATTTATTGTTTATTTCGATTAACAGCTTGAATAAAAGGAAACTGGAAATTATCTTTATGATGTCCATTAAGATAAGATTTAGTTCTTTCATCAGCTGTCTATCAATAATGAAGTCTGATTTCGTTTAAGCGAACCAGAAGATTCTTTGCATCATTAAAATCAATCTCAATAGGCGATGATGCCCTTTGAACATTTTAAACGGACATTAAGGAATATTCTGTTCCATTGCCCAAGATTGACTTTGTGTTTTTCTTAAATTAAACTGAACTCCATTTCCAATAAAGTGTTCAGTGCATACAGTGAGAGAGAGAATTTCGTTTAAAACACCTGTAACTACTGAAAAATGAAATTTTATTAAACGAATGATTCCGTAGAATGACTCACACAACCATTAAGGAGGCCTAAAAAAATAATTTGCTCGCATTGTTTTTGGACGCAAGTTATTTGGTTCTGTTAAGAACAATTCATTTCACATTACGGCAGACGATTAAGTCGGTATGTGTAGGAGGTGCCCGGATGGATTTTAAATTTGTTAAAAGACGAGTAAGAATGATGTCTAGCGATTTCCATCACAAAAAAACTGTTTTAGGTTATCATTTAATTGAATTTAAACTCGGTTAAAATGAACCAAGGCCGAATCTCTCTCTCTCGAGAGAGAGAGAGAGAGAGAGAGAGAAGAGAAGAGGCGACTAGCAATGATTCACTTATACAAGCAACACAATTTGATCAAGGCTCCGTTCATCGTTGGAATAATAGATCGAACTCCAGAGTTTATACTGAGCATGTTCTCTTTCCCATTTATACCAACGTACCGTTACTAACATGGTGTCACCTTAATCCTGGGATAAATTGATTTCATACTCTCTCTCTCTCTCTCTCTCTCTCTCTCTCTCTCTCTCTCTCTCTCTCTCTCTCTCTCTCTCTCTCTCTCTCTCTCTCTCTCTCTCTCTTACACCTGTCACTATCTACTAACAGCAAGTGGCAGTTACGACCTTGAAACTTCCGAAAAATTACTGGAAGAAACTTCCTTTTTAGGAATTTCTGCCTTCTCCACAATGTCTCTTTTATAATTGCTGCGGTTATATTCTCCATTGATATCTGAATATTGGAATGGAGATATAAATATTTTAAATCGGGGAAATCGAACTTGATTAAAATAGACATTCTTTGGATGCGACATATAATAAGAAATTTTTAATTATTTTACATTTAGGAAATACATATTTCTGAAATAGATAATAGACATACACAGAAACGGATGTTTTGAATTTTTTATTTAAAAATACCACTCCTCATTAAGTTAAAATTAGGACGAATTCTTTTCGTTTTTTTTATTTCTTTAGAAGGAAATATATTTTCAGTTTGCATAGGAAAGGGGGCAGCATTTTCTCTTCTTCAAGCAGTGCAGTTTCCAGCCGACTCTCAGCTACATGAAAATGTTCAGAGATTTTTTTCCACTTTGAGAAACGTGAATTTCGATTCCATTCTTCACTGAAATGAATTTGACTTTCTTGTTACCTATGAAGGAGATGCTGTTATTCTTCTAAGCTGTTGATTAAACTGCGGTAGTGGAGTTAATGTCCATTACATAGTTAATAATTCCCTTGATTAGAGAACAAGTCAGATAGGTATCGTACAGATTCCAAGTGGAGTTGTGTTGGAATTGTCAATATACTGTGGGTGTTCTGTCACAGTCTACCCTGGAGATCTGTTCGGTCAGACTTTTTTTGTGCGAAACATCGGTTGGACATTGAATGGTGCATATGAATGTGAAGAGGATGATGAAGGTGAAGATAAATGCAGTGGCTCCATAAAATAGCATGCTTTCTTGTAATTGATTGGTAGTTGAGGTAGACAAGTTCGAGCGGTATGAGTTGAAAGCCAGATTCATGGGAATTTCGAGGGTATGCAGATGTCTTTCGCTATGGATGTCTTAAAAGGTAAAGCAAGGTTAAGAAGATTGACAATTTTACTTACTCGCAATGTATTTTTGTTTGTGAGTATTTATTTACATATCTTAAGGATTTTCCACTTTATCTTCTAAGTCGGAATGTCTCCAATGTTTTCCATTCCTTTTCATTTCCCTATGGTAAGAAAACACATTGTCGAGTTGTGGGTCTGTAATATTTCTATTTGTATGCAGAGATTTTTGGATACAACTGGAAACGAAGGTTCCCTTAGTGTTTTCTTGGCCTTTCCAGCACTGGATATAAGCTAGATAGTTGGCTGTAAGTATTGTGTATATACTCGTATATTAGCAAACTTGTATTAGACACGTAGTAGCGCAATGAATGTCCTTCTGAGAATGATGGACAAGTAGATGTATGCTACACTTAATTCAGAAGATATTCAAGAGCAGTTAAGTCTGCTGTGTGTGTGTGTGTGTGTGTGTGTGTGTGTGTGTGTGTGTGTGTGTGTGTGTGTGTGTGTGTGTGAGAGAGAGAGAGAGAGAGAGAGAGAGAGAGAGAGAGAGAGAGAGAGCTGCAAATAGTCTCGAGGAAAGAATGCAAAGTACAATTTCCATTTTTGTATTACATAGAAACGTGTAACTTTTGACAGTGTGTGTGTATGTCGTAGAACACTGACTGCTATCTGGAAACTGATAAACTTATATATTGTTTACCATGATCTGAGAAGAACTCCTTTAGCAGCCATACACGTTCGTTGTTCCAAATGCTCTTCTATGACTGGAAGCATGGCCTGTTCTAAAGGGCATTTTCTGAGATATATTGGAGCTGATGGGAGAGAAAGAAATGTTGGATTCTGAGAAATATAAGAAATTAAATTAAATAATAGTGATAGATGGGTAGATCTATCAGTACTATGTATTCGATGGGTGGATTAAGTAGCTCATCGATACTGTTGCCGGTCCCAAGTTCGGCTAAATGAGGAAGATTTGGCAATGGACTAACAACCCATTCCTAGAACAAATGTTTTGTTGAGAAGGCTGAACAATATGAAAGTGGACTGACTACGGAAACTACGCATGAAAAGGGAAAGGTTAACGAGATATATTATGAAATTCGGAACATGGAATGTCAGGACGTTATTACAGGCTGGTAAATGCAAAATGTAGCAGAAGAATTATTGAAATGTGGTATGGATATCTTACAGGATTGTTGCAGTTGCAGCCTTACAGGAAATAAGCTGGAAAGGACCGGGAGTTATTAATAAAAAAAATTATAAGTTATACTTTAGTGGTCCTATAAAGCAAGGAGAACATGGAGTTGGTTTTATTATAACAAAAAAAGGTCTACAAATCAATATTAGGATTTACACCAATAAATGGGAGGAAATATGTAAAATGAGCATTAAAGGTACATTTCATAACATTACATTTATAAATATTTATGCTCCGATTGAGAATGCTGATGAAAACGTTATCGAACAATTTTACGATGATTTACAAAATGTAACGGCCAAAATGATGCTATGATTGCATCTGGAGGCTTTAACGCTAAAGTAGGGAAGGAAGATATATAAAGAGGTGTTTGGAAGATATAGTCTACATGAAGAAACTAGTGGTAATGGTAATAAAGTTGCTAAGTTTGCAACCACTAATAAATTAAGAGTAATGAGCACAAATCAAATTTTCCACATAAAAGATGCATTTAGAAACATAGATTATTGATTATTCCAGCTACTAATGAGTGTAATCAGATGGATCATGTTTTGATTTCAAAAAGGTGGGCAACATCAATTATTGATGTAAGAACATTTAGAGGTGCAAACTGCGACTCTGATCACATGTTGGTTGGTTGGTTGGTGCAAAATTGAGACAAATAATGTCAATAATAAATAAAGGGAAAGCAGAAATAATTGAGAAATGGAATACTGAAACTTTCACAAATAACAAGACTGTTAAATTATACAAAGAAACATAGAAGAAATTAAAGAATTTGAAAATCAAAATAATATAGAAGGTAAATGGAAAATAATTAAAAAATAAAAACTATTTTAAATACAGCAGAAGAAATAATAGAGAAATGTAAAAGAATCAGAAGGAAATGGTTTGATGATGAATGCAGGAAAGCAACAGAAATTAAAAATAAAGAAAGAAGGAAATTATATATATATATATATATATATATATATACAAAAAGAAGCACAAGAGATAATAGAGAAAAATATAGAAAAGAGAAAGGAAGCAATTAAATATGTAATCAAAAGAAAAAAGAGATGATGAAGAGTGAATATAATAAAAACAAAGAAATAAGAAAATATTATAAATAAATTAATTCACTAGTAAAAAATTTTAATCCTCAAATAATAGGATGTAGGAATAAAGAAAAGGAAATAATAACTGAAAAAGAAGTCATGAAAGATGGAAAGAGTATTTTGAAAAATTATTATCACAAGAAGAAATTAATGATAATGAAGATGAAGACAGGAATTTGAGCGAATTTAGAATAAATGAATAAATGAAGAAAACATAAAAGAACCAGCTTATGAAGAAGTAGTTAATATTATAAAAGAGATAAGAAAACTTTAAAGCACCAGGTATAGATAGAATAACAAGGGAGCTTATCAAGAATGCTGGAAAACCATTATGGGAAAAATCTGGCAATTAATAATTGAAATATGGAATGAAGAAAAATTAGGAGAGGAATGGAAAATAGGAGTGATTCAACCAATATATAAGAAGGGAGATAAACCGAACTGTTGTAATTATAGAGGAATCACATTGTTAATGTAACATAAAATTTTATCAAGTTTAATTAGTAGTAGATTAGAACCATAGACTGAAGAAATTGTAGGAGATTACCAATCCGATTTTAGACCAAAGAGATCTACCACTGATAATATATTTATGTTAAGGAATATACATGAATAATGTATGGAATATAATATAGAATTATACAATTTATATATTGATTTTAAACAGACTTTGGATCAAATAAATAAACAAAAAATGAATAATAGTCTTAAAAGATTGGGAATCCCACAAACATTGGTTAGATAGATTGAAATAACACTAGAAGGATCTAAGGCAGGGGTTAAAATACACGATGAATTAACAGAAGCATTCGAAATAAGTTCTAGAGTGAGACAGGGACATAATAAGAAGACTCAATATAAGAGAATATATTAATAATAACTCTGTACAGATCTGTGCATATGCAGATGATATTGCAATAATTAGTCATACCAAAAACGTTTTAGAAAGTAAGTTTAAAGATTTAGATTTAAATGCAAAAGAAGTTGGTTTACCAATTAATGAACAAACAACTAAATATATGCAATATGGAAGAAATGGAAATAGAATAGCCTCTAAATGTAATATAGATGGCTATAATTTTGAATCAGTAAATCATCTTAAATATCCAGGATCCCTATTGACAATAACAAATAACATAACAGGAGAAATAACTAATATATTGATATTTGGAAATAAATGCTATCACATGCATACAAGATTGTTGGGTGGTAAAGTTGTAGATAAGAATTCTAAACTGAACATTTATAAATTGATTATTAGACCAGTAATAACATATGGATGGACTCTACCCCAAAAAGAAGAGAATAGGTTAAGGATTTTTGAAAATAAAATAATGAGAAACATTTATGGACCAATTAAAGAGAAGAATGACAATTGGAGAATAAGAACAAATAACGAAACTAACGAATTAATAAATGGAGAAGATATTGTTAGATTATTAAGCACAAAGAATAGTATGAATAGGCCACTTAGAAAGGATGGAAGAAAGTAAAGGAGTTAAATATATATATATATAAATGGAAAATAATTAGACAAAGAAGAAGAGGAAGACCTAAAAATAAATGGTTAGATGGGGTTGAAAAAGACCTTGAAATTCTTAAAGTTAAGAACTGGAAAAGTACTGCGCTGAATAGAGAAGAATGGAAAAATAGTGTGAAGCAATTCAAAACCTATAAAGGGTTGTAGAGCTAAAAGAAGAAGAAGATAGATTTGGAGAGAGAGAGAGAGAGAGAGAGAGAGAACAGAACAGAGAAAAAAGTAACGAATAATAAAAGAAAGAAAGATGAGAAGAAAATAATACAAAGAAAGAAAGAAAATATGCCCACAATTTCATATAGGTTTAAGATTTCAACAGATTTAGATGATGTACTTAAATCTTATATTTTCTTTGGTCGACGACGCTGTATTTCGACTAATGAATTTACTCTTCGTAGAGATCCAAATTGTTACCTGTAAAATTGGTATAATTTACATAACTTACTGACTGAAGTTTTTTTATGTGAATGCTACCCACGAAAAACTATAAATCTATATAGTACGTTAGTTTCAATAGCACGGGTGAGATAAGAATTAAGTAATTCAGAAACCCTGGTCTAGAGATTAAAGATATAACATTTTCATGCCACTTCACGCCTCCAGGAAGTAAAATTATGGTCACACACACACACACACACACCATGACAATGAAATTCATCTGCTACCCAAATACATTCATAACCATCCATTTCCGCGGTAGGATTCGAAACCATAACCTGCTGGTTGGAGAGTGGATACGCTAATCACCGGCTACCTGCACCAGCAAAGTTACTTTGAACAATATTTCATTCAATCTCACTATCATTATGCATTTCATTCTTGTTGATCTCTTATACATTCACTCGTTCTACGTCGAACATGGAAGTGATTTGATACGGAGGTAACAGGTCCCACCCCACGAAAACTCTAGGCTACTCTATGCGTCGATTCTTTATTTCCTTCTGATATCTGTCTTGTGTGAATTCTGCTCTCCCAGATGTCACTGTTATGTTGCTTCTTCTGTTCAATGAATCTTTCAGCTTGTTCCAAGAATAGTGCACAGCAGTTGCTTAAAATACTATAAACAGTTGGATATTTTAATAAACTACTGTGCTGTTCGGGCTACCCTTAGACTGCGATCTACTGTGTTAAAACGTTTGTCGTATCGTAAACTTCCCTCTTCGTCTTTTTCTTAACGTATCATGCTCAATGGCATTGTAAATGTTATTTCGGTAAATTCTTTTTAATATTTGTAATTCAAGTTGTGGTTTTCCTCATCTGGATAATACAATTTTCTTAAATAAATAAATAAAATAATATTTCATTGACCATTAATATGTTCTCTAATCACCATTCATAAAATTTTTGGAAAGTTCTCCAATTAATCTATGATTAGAAGAAAAATTCTAAGTTTTGTTCTTATGGGTTATAAACAGTCGATGAAAAACTATCTGAATGTGCAAATGATTGTTAATCATAAAAAATGGGCATTTTGTTAATTGTTAGTCTTTTTTTTATTCTTTACTTAGATGTATGCTGAGCAAAGGTTTTGTAACAAATCAGTGCCGTTTTTTTTTCTCCCGAAAGCAGATTTTCCTTAAATACTCGCTTTTGTGATTGTAATTTCTCTCAGCACAGGCAACCAACCATAGCCGTACGCTCTTTCTTTCGTATTTTTCCTTTTTTTTCGTTCTTTCCTCGTTTCTTTTTTTTACCGGAAACTTTAAAAGTTTAAGAAAGCACTGTCGGTTCAATTTACTGCTATCGAGACTATCTATTGCAATAGAAAAACGACAAAGGTAGAGAGAGCTGACAGAAAAGCCTGTTTACCAAAACTTAACACTTTATTTCACGGAAGATTTCGCTTCTTAGAGTGGAAAAAAACTAAATCAGAGTAACACAGAAATCACTGTAAAGGATATTCCTAAACAGTGCAATGGATCAAAGTCCAAATTCTCTGCATCAAAAAGTAGCATGATGAGTGTTTTCTGATGATCAAATTAAATTATGTTTGCTGAAACAAAACTTTCATAGGGGTAACATTATTTTTGCTTCCATCTTCTCCTTGATATATAGAAGAGTGAGCTCATTTTCCTTTTATATGAGTATGGTTTTCTACCCGGTGTTCCGGTTTTTGCCTCTAAAGCTTAAAGTCGCCCTTCAAACACATTTTTGCACATTTCTTTCAATAATAATAATAATCTTTACATTTTACTCGCACACATTAAATACACGTCAACTATCCTTAAAATTAGAGAGAGATTGATAAAAACATAGTAAGTTTAACATATTCAAACCGCAGGTATTCGCTCTTATTTTTCATTAATTGTTGAGTTCGCCTCTACCTATGAGTTCTAGACTTCCAAATCATGAAAGTAGTACAAACATTTGCTGCCATCTAGTTTTCCTAATTCTAACTGTTGTTATTGTCTGAAATGGTAAGAGTTCTACGATCAAATTTTCTGTATTCTTGGATTAAAAATCTAGCGCTTCCAGGAATAAAAGCTTATTGGTTCCAACAAAAATGGACTCGCTTTTTTAGGTGATAGCTTATTTTGTTTAAAACATCACTGGCATGAAATATTTCTTATTAATTATATAAATATATAATTAACTGAATAACAGTCCAGTGAACATAAACTATAACTATACTCTTCAGTAAGTATAGCACGCGTTAATAGCTAAGACTGTTTGGTAGTTCAGTGTCATGTTATAATTGTAATATAAAATCCTTAAATTGGGTTATTATTCAAAACATTAGTCTCAGAAATTTAAAATTATAAGTATAGTTTACATGCTATACTTTTATTTATAAGAGGGACAAAAATACAAAACGCGCTTATGAAGTCGTGTCTTTCTCAAAAAAAAAAAAATTATAGATATGCAGAAAGATGGCTAAATAAAGCTAGCTGTAGACTTTATAGTTTATAATATACTTCAGTATCAATGGGGGAAGCTACATTAACTACAAACTGAAACTTTACTAGCTTCGTTTATGGAGAATCCGTATGTGTGTCTGTATCCTTTTTATCTACTTCTGTAAGTGCGTGTTCCTCCACGTTACCCCCCGAGGCAGCTGCTGAGTGGGCAAAAGGAACAAAGAGGAGGAGTTGCTTGCGTGTTCTCAACGCGGTTTTTCCGAAGGCCTCCAACTGATTTTTACGATAGTTGTAAAGCAGATAGAAGTCATAATTACAGTTCAGGTTGCTACGTAATATCAGAGACATCAATAACCCAAACCGTTTGTGCTGATGAAGCACAAACTAATAGCTTACTGGATGACAAGTGTAGGGTATCGCAAAGCAGGAAGGCATTAGAAAATACACAATTTCTCAACATCACTAAAAGTTTCTTGGAAACGGCCGGTTAATGGAAGAAATAATTCCTTATCAGTAAGCATGGTTAGCATTAGTTGGCGACATATCAATTTCTAACTGAAAACAGGATCATTTTACCGGTAATAATAATTGTTGATTGTTTTAGCTCATTAAACTAGAATTAACCTGTAAAGAGAGAAAAGCGATGACAAAAATTCATTAATGATGATCATAACTAAGGTGTCTAAATAAGAATAAAATTTTTAAAGCAAATAGGAGATTTAAATGGAGATAATTTAATGTCGAAAGATGGAAGAAAAAATGCTTCTAGTGAATAAATATTAACAGACGACTACAGATTGGGTGAGAATAACAAACCCACAGTGGGAGTAACATAAAAAAATATCATATGTTATAGAGAATTTAGATTAAAGAAACTTTAAAAAAAAGAAAAGAAAACGTAAACATTAAAAGTTTATGAAATGGTAAGAAATACTGACGTTCAATGATATATTTTCCCTTTTATTTTATGCAACATAACATTGGCACTGAAATATAAACAGCTTTTTAGAGTTTTGCCGTCTGTTGAAAATTGTATCCCCTATAGCTCGCTCTCACGTTCTCGCATCCCATTAAACCAATTGAACGTGAAGATATTGAGTAAGGAATAAATGAGCAATGACACATGCATCAGCTGCTAACAGTATATATTCATATGGTTAGAAATCATTAAAATAAGAAGTCAGCATTTCAGGGTGATTTATTTAGTATGTGAGAAAAGGGATAAAAAAATGTAAGTTATTACTAATAAATAATCTCCGCAAATCATACATCTAATATGAATAAAAATTATTAACAATAGAATAATTACGCACTTAGCAACACACCTAAAAAATAATTAGATAATGGTTATTAAAATGATAGCATAGATCTAACATAAATCTAGGAAAGGTGAATCAATCGACCGTGAGATGTGGTGATTGATTCATTCAATCAAATACCCTTGAGGGTAATGGATGGCAATGCTGTAGTCAATGAAGTTCTAACTGAGGCTCGGTTATTGCTGTTACCCTCCTGCCATGATCAGAGCTTTAATTGCTCAATATCACCTTATCCCTACACTGTCCTCTACAGATAACGGAGAATACGAAAAGCATTCTTGCTTCGCCCCTTTAAGCCAATCCTTATAAGGACATAAATCTAGATGGTTAAGATGGCATCTGAGATGCGGTGATTAATACCCCTGGAGGTAATGGATGGCAATGCCGTAGCCAATGCAGTTCTAACTGAGGCTCGGCTATTGCTGTTACCCTCCTGCCATGATCAGAGCTTTAATAGCTCAATAACACTTTATCCCTACACTGTCCTCTACAGATAACGGGGAATATGAAAAGCATTCTTGCTTCGCCCTTTTAAGCTAGTCCTTTTAAAGACATAAATCTAGAGGTGGGAATTCCAGAGGGTAACAGATGGCAATGCTGTGGCCAATGAAGTTTTAACTGAGACTCGGTTATTGCCGTCACCCAGCCATGACCAGAGCTTATAGTTCAATAATACCCCATTCATTCATCTAGAGAGAACGAGGGATATGAAAAGCATTCCTGCTTCACACATCTATTCAAACCAAAAAAAAAAAAAAAAAAAACATAAATCTAGAGTCAGGTCTAGTTTCAACTTTAGAAAAATTTTATATTAGAAACAAGTTTAAAAAAGACTTTTATAGATTTCATAAAGATCAAAACAACATTACTTAAGAAAATATGTATAGTAAGAGAAACGAACGAGAGTAATAAAAACTAAATAAGACAGCACTTTATATTTTCACGATTATCCTATCAGCGAAAGCTTTAAGCCTATGGTATATTAACATGGAGTTGTAGAGCGTTTCCATATTGTTTAAATTCAGAAACCTTGTTATAGACAGCAAAAGGTATTTTTGAACACATTATCAATAGGCAAGTGATGTTCTCACACGGGTAATGAAAATCATCGATCACCTAAAGAATACACATTGTTAAAGTATCCAAAGACTGAATTTATTAATAATTATTGTTATTTCTGGAAATAAATAAATAAATGATTCACGCCTTATACGACTTTCTGGGCAAATTTACAATTAATTAATACATCAATTAAAATTAATACACAGAAAACTAAATGTTTTTCTCAATTATTCCCTCATTATAGAAATACAAAATTAATCACTTGAAGTTTTCTTCGAGCAATTTAATCCTAACGAATAAAGCAACTACCAAACGAAAGGAATTTAAGTACAGCAAACAATTCCTTTTAATTCTTGCAGAAATTTTGGAGCTGTCTGTTTACTCCTTCTCTTAACTTTTTTTCCTTCTTTAACTTCTCGTCCGACTTTTATTGAAAAGGTTCGGTGTTTTCGCCGTGAGTCGTAATGGGCATGTCGCCCGCGATCTTTCCACCTCCTCATCCGTAGCGAGAATGTATGGAAAATTAAATCCCGCGATATTTGAGAAGGCCGTAAATATTTGAGTAGAGGACACTGTAAGAATTTCACATGCCGACACAGAGAGAGAGAGAGAGAGAGAGAGAGAGTAACCTCCGCGCTACCATGACTGATGTCTCCCTTGCTTCTGTTGACCTGAACAAATTGTGCAATCTCGACAGTGATCGAAGGCTTCCTCACTCGCTATGAGGAAAGATTGTACGATTCTGCCCCTCCCCTTTCCCTCCAGGACAGTATCTCCCCTCTGCAGTGTCGAAGACACAGCGTATCGTCATTATTACAAGGACGCAAAGTGTTTTTTTTTTTTTGCAGCATTTCCAAAATTGGTTCTTTTTTGCTGTTAGTGGGATCTGAAAGCGACTGCGGTGATGCTAAAAGAATTTTAAGAGAAAAACAGGACAAAATAAAAGGCATTTGTTTAGTAGGAAATACGTTGAATTTCGAATTGTGGATGTGGGAGTTTTCTTCCGGAGATTCCGCTGTTTTATTTGAAGGACAATGTTGAATAAAAAGATTCCTGGTTAACATAGATATATGAATTGCTTAAAACCTTGTTGTTTTGTAACATCAGACTGTATACTAATCATTAGTAAAGCTGTTTCTTTATATCCGGTTTCTCATTTACTGATGGGCCATTTGTTTTTTACTGCAGTGCAGTTTCTTCAAGTTTCTGCCTCGTGAATGAAAGAAAGCATTACGTCCACTTCTGGTTGTTTTATTCTGACGGTGTCGTACTGGAAAACAGAAACTCTTAACCCCAATTTAGCGATCAATTAAAGTCGACTTCTGATTTCTTCAACCGTTAACAACATCACCTTTAGCGATCAAATGCAGATAAACGAATTAGCAGTACACGATAAGGTAATTAGCAGCCACTGCAGGCAATGATGAACATCGCGTAATAAAACACTGTAATAACAGCCTACGTAAATAATGGTTTGAAAAAACTATTCAATGATGAGATAGTTCGTGCCGATGCGGTAGTCCGTAGCTGTACTTTGCAATTAATATTTAGAGGGGAAAAAAAAAATTTTTTTTTTTTGCACTAACCAACTGTTTATGGGAACCATAATTTACCAATATTTTAACTGAGTCTCCCAAATGAAAACATGAAATTAAACACACCCTAACAGAATACCAACATGTATAGGTAGCGATTACATAATTATCAATTCGAGGAAGAGAGGATAAAAATATCGTAATTTTTGCTGTTGCTGGATATGTTCTTGTCAACAAAACGGCAATTTCGTATCGTTAATGCAGTAGTAAAGTAAATTCCAATTTTTATTTGGTTAAATCTTAAACGAAATGCGTTACATAGAAATCTAAACATTAATAACTTATTGTTATTTAGCTATTTGAATTGAAATTTTAAAATAGATTTTATTTCTCACATATAAATTCAAAAAAAGAAATAGAGAATAACTAAAAAAAACTACGACGTGAGACGTGTTTCCAGAAAAATGTTAGATGATTGTGTGTGTGTGTGTGTGTGTGTGTGTGTGTGTGTGTGTGTGTGTGTGTGTGTGTGTGTGTGTGTGTGTGTGTGTGTGTGTGTGTGTGTGTGTGTGTGTGTGTGTGTGTAGAAAGTTGTTTACCTTGGGTAAAATATATGTTAAAGATACCAAGCTATTTTAAACCTGGTTTTTACTCCATTTCCCAAGTAAGCAAAATAGCTTAAAATAGCTTGGTATCTTTAACAACCTGACTTATTTGTCTGTTTGCTTACTTGGGAAATGGAGTAAAAACCAGGTTTAAAATAGCTTGGTATATTTAACATATATATATATATATATATATATATATATATATATATATATGAATTTTGCACGTGAATTTTGCACCATTCTTCGTGTAGGTCCTTATGAGATCTTGGACTGTTGTGGAGCGGACGTCGCTTCACCTCATCTGACGCTCAAGTTCATCCTACTGATGTTCAACAGGGTTGAGATCAGGGAGGCCATTCATGTGTGGTGACGTTCATGTCCACGAACCTCGCACTTACGGCATCAGTAGCCTTATGACATGGTGCGCTGTCTTGCTGAAAGAGACAATCGTCAATTCCGCAGAAACGCTACAAAGTAGGAAGCATTGTGTTGTCCAGAATGTTCAGATACCTCTCGAAGTTCAATGTTCGTGGAAACACAAAACAGAAGTCCGAGGCTAAACCAGGAAAAACAAGAGCATATATTGAAGCAAATCTTCACATGTAAAGATAAGGAAGTCATTTTACCTCTTTATGAGGCCTTGATAAGACCGCACCTAGAATAAAGGTGTCACTAGGGAATAAAGAAGTTGTGGAAAGGGTGCAAAAAAGAGTTACAAAGATTATATATCTGGATTATGGGATTTAGATTATGAGGAGAGATTGCGAATATGTGGATTACAGATTCTGGTTAACAGGAGAAAGAGGGGTGATGTGATAGAGGTCTATAAACCTCTGAATGAGTGTTATTAGGATACCCTCTGATAAAATATTTTGTTATATGGAAGGTGGGGAGAGAACATGGGGCATCCCTGGAAGTCGTGTTTGTGCATAGTTAAAGAGATAAGACTAGGTTTTTCTCTGACAGAGCAGTCAGTTAGTAGAATAGTTTGCCTTTAGGTAGGTAACAAGTGCTTAAGGGAATATATGATACCTGGGTTTGAGTAATTTTCATCAGTTCTTGACTTCCTGGAGATCTAAGATGATGACGATGTTGATGATAATAATAATAATAATAATAATAATAATAATAATAATAATAATACCATCACTCCGCCAACTCGGAATTTCATAGTTGGAGTTACGCACTCTGCTAAGAGACGTTCACCAAGCATTCGCCACACCCACACCCGTCCATCTACTTGGTAGAGTGTGTAGAGTGATTCGTTGCGTCATAAGAGTTTTCAAGCTTCTATCCCACTGTGCACGCTCTTTGTACCACTTAAGACACTAAATGTTCGGTCGGATAATCTGAGGTTTGCATGTTGCGGTCCTACCATGGAAACCCATGTTGTGAGCCTCGGTTCTGAATATATATATATATATATATATATATATATATATATATATATATATATATATATATATATATATATATATATATATATATATATATATATATATATATATATATATATATATATATATATATATGAGTTATAAGGTCGGTGAGTTATATATACATATAACTCACTGATTGGTCTGCCTATGGTCAAGTTATTTTTCCACAATTTGCCAAACAGATAGGCCTGCAACATGGCATCCTATTACGACACATCTTCAAACTCCGTTAGTTCTCTTCTCACAACGATTTCACCTGGACCTAGCTGCACTAACTTGGGAACATCGTGTTCCTCTAATTTATACCGGCTACAAACAAGTGACTCATTACATGATACGATTCACCTTGTCCGTGGAGGTGTTCGTTGACTTCTTTCCAAGCAGCGTATTTGTCCATGAAAGAGAAAGGCAATTCTCCAAACAAATGGACCTCACAGCTACTAACTTCTTTTTTTTCCTTTAAAAGGGATCCACAATCTCTCTCTGTTTTAATTCATATCATCCACTCCACTGATAGGACCACACTGCCTGGACAACGATATAATCTATTCAGATGAACGTGCTCTTTCTGACCATCCATGCCGGAAATTTAAACGACTTTATTCCAACTTGTGACTTATTTACTTGTGACAACAGTAAGAATGGCTTATTTACTGTTGTGTCGTCACTGCTGAAAATCCACCACGACGGAATGCGAATTCTCTCATAACTTGTCAGATTACCGGGAGTGGCGTTTCCGGTCTCCAAGCATCAGGCTGAGTTCGAATCCCACTGTGGATTTAGATGTCTGTGAATGTCTTTAGGAAAAGATGAATTTCATCACCCAATGTGAGACTACCCCCTCGGCTCATTGGAGGCTTCAAGTGGCTTATAGAAGTTCGACATTTAGTCTCCAGAGCAGCGTTTCCTCATTATCTTTTAGCCAACCAACGGTATTGATCACTGTACGTTCTCAATCTTTCGAGGAGGAAAGTTGGGAAGCGTTATGCAATGAAAGATTCATTTACTTAAGTTATGAGGTTGCAATATTTAAAAATGGAACTAAAATTTCAATCAGTAGAATTATTTTTAAAGAAACGTATCAAATTACAGAACTACCTGCTTTCCTTTCGTACTCAAAGTCTGCAAAATGCCAAACGAAACTATTGAAAATCGAAGTGATGCCACTCATATCGCCATAGGAATTTTCAATGCAAACTGCGATAGACTTGCAAGCACTCGAAGCAATCGAATATCGAATGTAAACACTCCTTAATTTCTTTGTAATTTGCATATTATCGAATTATACTGAACCAGATAAAATGTTAGATGATATCCCAAATGGAATCCAAACTGATATTCCTAAAATAATACGTGGAAATTCTCTGATATCGGTAATACAGTCTAAGTTATTAAGATGCAGACTGGATAAGAGGACACTTATTTCTCTCGTTCTCATTTTCTTCCAGTTTCATATTTGGAATGGTCATGTGACATGTCTTCTCGATGTGTTCTGTAAGTTAATTTTTGTCCAAACCTCCAAACTATTACTGTTTGCCTCTACCATCTAACTTTCTTAGCTGCGCGCATCGCGGACACATGTTAGCAGTAAAACGCCACGGCGATATAGCCAGAAATATTTAAAATTACCGAGTTAGGTGACGAAAGCAGATAAGGATGTCATTTGCCTGAGGAAGATAAGGTTTCGCTAATAAAGTGCCACACGTCAACGTTTTACTCCATCATAGCCCGCAATCAGGCTTTCCCTGGAGTTCGTTTATTGAAATTAATACCCTGGAGACAGGCGCAAAGTGGGGGAGGGGGATGATAAGCTAGCTCCTGTCATCTCGTCAAAGCAGGGGAGAAATGTGGGGTATGGGAAGAGGGTGCAGAGAGAGAGATTACGAATTTTATATTTGGGAAAGCTGGTGTTTGCTTTAGCATTCTACAGTAAAGTTTAAGCTAAACTGTAAATTACTGTAAATGTAAAAAGTTCAAGTAAATTACTGTAATCTGTTTCCAGATTAACAGCTAGTTCATCCTTTCTTCGATTCACATTATTGACTTCTGTTAAAAGTGTCTTGTCGGAAATGTTCGTCATACTGAGACAGGGATTTTGATATTGCGTTCCTGTGTCATAACAAATTTCCCTATTAAATAAGCGATGTTATTATAAGTACAATGTTATCATCTTTATTCACTAAGCAAGATAATATTACACGAAGTTTAGCTTCAAACTTTAATGCGGATGCAGTTCAGGTACTGAACTGCATCCTCTGTGACACTGAAGTTGATATCCTATATAATTATGGAATAAAATAGTTTGAAAGGAGTTCCATATATCGTTGGACAACTGTGACATTGGTGCATTATAGTACTGGATATCTTTTAATTGCAGTTACTAATTTTCCATCAAATGTACTTGATATCTCTTAATATTCGCGCAATTAAATACTTTCTCAATAAAACGCGCCTCTAAAATAAATTCGGTGTGTACTTTAAACAGTACAAAAATATAAACTTAAAATGCATAATACAAATTTGCGTTATTCTATATTTTTGTAGTGTTCTTAATTTATGAAGTAATTTCATATTCCAAGGATTTTAAGGTCACTCGCCTTTCAGATTAGAACTGCAGAAAACTAACAACTCGTCTGCTTCACCGACATATCTAACAAATAATGAGTGTTACTTGCGAGATATTTAATATAAGTGCGTAAATAAAACGTTGATATATAAAATGCAATAAAAGCAAACAGTATATCTAATAGTTTCTAATTAAAGCTTTTAACAAGAGGCACATGATGAAGAACGCAAAGTATGCCTGCCTAGTGCTTTATGCGCACATAATAGACAGAATCAAATCAAATAAAATAATTTGAACACTTGAACTGTCTGTCATGTGGAGACTTGTAAAATTGCCTCCTGTATACGAAGAAGTAAAATTATCATGTATGAGCTATTCTTTTAAAGATGATATTCGTCTTGAAACGAGGAGAGACATCGCTATTGAATCACAACTGTGGTCATTTAACCCTACTTCGAGATTATCTATTTCTTTCTTTTAATCTCCCTTTTGTATAAAATTGAGGTGATGAGGAGATGAAATGAAATTCATCTCCCACATTGATGAAATTTTAGGTGGGAGATAAATGTCATTTCTCGGTGTGAGCCCACAATTCGACCTACTAGAGGTCAGAAGTGACCTGAAAAAAGTTCTATGCTTGATTTTGACAGTAGGGTATACGGATTTGCAAAAAAAAAAAAAATAATAATAATAATAAATAAAATAAAATAAAATTAATTTACATTAACATACAAATTAAATCACAGTATAACTATAAAATGGCATGAAAGGAAATGTAGTGATACTCTAAATTGTAAATGTAGCTTAATCAAAAAAAGAAAAACCGTCAAGTATTTGGGCCTCCATATCGACAGCAATTTGAAGTGGAACTCCCACACCACTTTCTTAACAAATACGTTTAGGTTCATAATTAACAGAATATATTATGTTAAAAAATTTGTAAATGCAGCATTCTTAAGATGATTATACTATTCCTGGGTAAATTCTTCACTGCAATATAACATTACCTGTTGGGGAGGAGACTATTATAACAATCTGCTTCCATTAATAAAAATACAAAACAGAATAATTAGAGCCATAACTACTACAGACTTCGCACACTCAATCAATGATCTGTATATCGTTCATAATATTCTACCATTTCAGAAACTATATCTCTAGGATTGTCTGTTATATGTAAAAAGAAACACTGAAAGTTTCTTGATATATAATGTAGACTATGGATTGCGCTGCGGTCGAAACACGCTGGAAGTACCTAAGGCTAATAAAGACATTTTTCATAAATCTTTCGAGTACATTGCGACGAGTAGCTATAATAAACTTCTGAATGAAATTAAATCTATAACCTCAGAATATGTATTCAGAAAAAGATTGAGAAACTACCTTATGGGATTAAAGAATGTTGACAATTACTTTAAACGTATAATAAAAAAGGTCATTATAACTCATATATAATAACCAATTAAGTTATTGATTTACAAATTGGTTCATTCAATTAGGTATTAAAATATCAACATGTACGTTATTATAACTGGTGAGGGAGCCCTCTTAGATGCGGTCCCCGGACTCTCAGTGTCTGTTTTGAGCTAATTACTTTTCCAGTAACCAGTATGGCTACTGCCCTTGGTTACACATATTTGCATTAACTAACTTACATTACTCTAAACCAGTTACTTATCATAACTATGAAACCGTTCGAAATACAAATATATTATATTCTACTTGCATATATGAGAAAACTTTTTATTAACCATAATAAAATAATAGCCAAAATAAGTGTTAGTACCAACAGAATACGACAGTAATACTTGAATTTTATTATTGAAACATTGTGCTGTGCATTGAATTGTATTGTGAAATATTGTCATAATTATACGAGTTGAATAGTATAGTATGTATAATTTGTATACGTGATGTGAATAAACTGTTAAAATAAAAATACAATGGATTGCAGCCTTTGGTGTGGGTGCAACATTAAACATGAAAAAAAAAAGTTTAAAAAAAAAACAAAAAAAGATTCAATCAATGGACATTACGGCGCTCATGTTACAGGTGCATTTTCCATTCTTTGTCCAAATAAAAAATAAATGTGCTTGCAAAATTAGGCAGTTTCACGTAATGTTCTTTTATGTAAGTGATAGATTAATGGTATATTATAGTACAAGAACTTTGCGACATTTGACCTGCAATTTGCTAAACATCGGCTTCACTCCTATGTAGGACGCAATTAACTTTATAAGGAATTTTTAAATTAAGTTTTTTTTCTATTTTCCTTAAGTCGGGTTTTTTATCATTAAAACAAGTAAATCTGCCATATACTGTTAACAAATATGATACACTAGCTTTATAGCTTTAGTTATTTGGCCGTAATTCCAACCAGTCTAGCCCAATCATGGTCTCTTATGGGTAGAAAACAAACATCTCTGTCGTCAAATAGAGACAACAGCTTCACTATACCAATGCTACTAAATTAATTAAAGCGCACATGATGCACTGCTCTCGGCTCTGTCCTTCGCTACTGACTTCATGTCCTAGTTTTCAGGGCAATAAACAAAATGGCTCTTTTATTCTTTAGTCAGATGCGCGATGACGCAAATGCAGGAATTTAGTAATTTTCAAGTGTTTAAATAAATTATAACTATATTCATAATTTGCGTATTGAAATTTATATTTTATGTTTTGATTTAAAAATTGATTTTGTTTCGTATTTATAGAAATTAAAGACCCTTTACTTTGTACACCATAAATATCATTGAATAACTTTCCTTAATAAACTACTAATAAGAAAAGCGAAAAGTCCTTTATAGGACTTCCAGGATAACAAATGCAATGCTTTAGCTAATGAAGTTTTAACTGAGGCTCGGTTATTGCCGTTACCCAGCCATGACTAGAGCTTTTAGCTCAAAAACACCCCATCCACACAGATTTTCTTCATTCAGATGATGGGATAAAGAGTCAAGGACTCAGTCCATCGCCCAGTTCTTTTAAGAACTTAAGATTAAAGTTAAGAAGCCAGGAAAACATCCTCACCTTCGCGAAAGCTACAGACCCATAAGCCTATTGTCCAGCCTCGGAAAGGTGACAGAGAAAGTGATCCTCTCAAGATTCCAAGCAGAAACAGATAAGTTAGGAATTTTGCCTAATGAACAGTTCGGCTTCCGTAAGGCCCATAGTACAGGCTCAATAAGTGCACCGGCTGGTATAAATCATTACTAAAGGTTTTAACTTGAAATTCAATACAGCTGCCATCTTCATCGACGCAGAGAAGGCGTTTGACAAAGTATGGCATCAAGGCCTTCTCTACAAACTGATAAAATTTAACTTGCCAGTCAAGTTAATAAAAATAATACAAATAATACATTCTTACCTGAAAGACAGATATATGCAGGTCAGGGTCGGCAAAACGGTTTCGACCAGACGCAGGATCTCGGCAGGCGTACTCAGGGATCTCTTCTGGTACCTCTCCTGTTCTCAATCTATGTAGCGGACATTCCTCTGAACCCAAGAACAACATTCACTGCATTATATACAGATGATACTGCACTGATGGCAAGATCACTGAGCCCACAACTGGCAACTAAAAGACTCCAAACCAGCATACACATTTTAGAAAAGTGGATAGCAGACAGGAGGATCCAAGTTAATCCCCAGAAAAGCTCAGCTATATTGTTTACTAGAAAGAAAATCTATACCGTGGAGAATATTTATTTGTTGGGAGTAAAGATTCCATGGCATAATGAAGTTAAATATCTTGGAGTGATTCTTGATAGTAAACTCCTATTCAGCAAACATATCAGTTACATTACCTCAAAGACATCCAGTCTTAGCACAGCTTTACCTTATGATCAACAGACAAAGTAAACTGGACACGCAAACAAAATTAACAATTTACAAGATGGTAATTCGACCGGTCATCAGTTACGCATCCCCTGCGTGGAGTCACACCTCTGAAGTTTTTGTATTCAAACATTCTAAAACTTCAGAGATTACAGAATAAGTGCCTGAGGATGATTCTGAATGCCCCTTGGTTTATAAGAAACTCTCAGATCCATAGATAAGTTAATATCCCTTATATCTCTTCCCTTCTCCAAAATCTAGCTGATAAGTTCTTTACCAAGACAAGTAACCATCCAAACCTGTTAATCAAGGAAGCCTTCCAATATAATGAAGCAGAAAATTAAGAAAATTACTTAAGTTCAGCTGAACACAGCTAACTTCACTGCCCTCAATTGGCGAGCATATAGCTCACAAACACTCCATTCAAAGTTCTTTCATTGCAAGACAAATGGGAATATGAAAAGCAATTTTGCTTCACCCATCTAGCCAGAAATGTTAATGTTAATGTTAGATTGAAGTTGTGAATGGTTTGTTACCCGTGTGGTGGCCGGGATAAGAATAGCCTCAAGGTAAATCCATTCGTGTCGTAAAAGGCGACTAAAATGGACGCTAAGTTTCGAGATTTCGCTCTCTCGGGTTTGCCCTGAGAGAGCATTTGGAGTTTCTAGGGAGGGTGTTCTCCGCCATGTGGAGGGGGGGGCCGTCACTAAGTGGAGCGAACGCTGAGTTGGACGATCTTTCAGCCACTATGGAGTGGTCTGGGGATCGTCCTAATTTTTAGAGTCGGCTTTACTTTAATAAAAGCCCCAATGCAAATTCAAGTATGTCGTAAGACGCGACTAAATGGACGCTGAGTTTCGAGGGTTCGCTCTCTCAGGTGAGGGGAGCTTGATTTCCGGGGAGTTGCAGTTGGAGAGCATTTTGAATCTCTGGGGGAAGGTGTTCTCCGACATGGCTCGTCAGGGGCCTTATCGGTAGATGCTTTTCCCTGTAATATGAGCGGTTCTGCTCTGTGGTGGGGGGGCCCGTCACTGAGTGGAGCCAATGCTGAGTTAGATGGTCTTTCGGCCACTATTGTGTGGTTTAGAGGTCATCTTAATTTTTAGAGACGGCTTTACTTAAATATAAGCCCTAATGTGGCTCATGCATGTCGTACGAAGCGACTAAATGGGTACCCAGGGAGGGTAATGCTGTAGCCAATGAAGTTTTAACTGAGGCTCGGCTATTGCTGTTACCCTCCTGTCATGATCAGAGCTTTATATAGCTCAGTAACACACTATCCTTACACTGTCCTCTACAGAAAACGGGGAATATGAAAAGCATTCTTGCTTCGCCCTTTTAAGCTAGTCCTTTTAAGGACTTTAAGGAGATTACAGTTTTGATAATTTAATAGCAAATTACATCTATTAATAATAATCTCTTTGTGGTTCTTCATGTAATATCCCATCTTTACCCTCCTTCTACTTCGGCATCTTTACTTTGCGACAAACAGCCCGAACACTTTACCCCTAATATCGAACTTAGCAGTCGGGTGCAATGGAAATTTACCGGCTGCATATCTCACCCGAACTGCGCAGCTGTGTATCTCGTATTTACAGAGAACTGTCTGACCGAAGAACTCAATATTTAGCAAGATCTCCGGAGAATTTGACAGTGCAGAGAAATATCTGACTTTTAAAGTTAGTCTTCAAAAATCAAATAGTCTTCTAAAACTCAATGACATTGTTCAGAACCTCAACTAGCGCATCACTTATACGATTGTCTCCAAGGCAACGGAGAATGGTGGTAAGTGAGGTTTCTTATATTTGAACAATGGAATTTTGGCGCATTCTTGCCACACTTAAATGCTCTCGTGGCTACTATAATATTCTTACTATATTTTTAATTGTTTTGATTGTGTAGTGAATAGAGGATGTGACTCTTAATGTAGTTCAATATAAAAGATGAAAGAAAGAATTGTGAAAAATAGTAAATAGAACAAATAAATTGTACTGATGAACTATCTTCTAGTTCACTACGTGCATTGAATATTCAAATATTTTGAACTTTTTCATGAAAATATTATGCCTACTAATCTAGCTATATGTAAGTATTTACATTTGTAAATACTTACATATAGCTAGATTATTCCATGAAATGAGCTGCGTTGTTTACAAAGAAATTTCAAAGATAAGATTATTTTTGAAGAATTCAGAATTTGGTTTGTTTACCTGAAAAAAATATTATTTCCTTTTATAGTTTTAAGTGGAAACTTAGTTGAACAATTGATTTAAAAGAAAACAAGACAAGCATCTTATTCGTTGAAGCAAATAATTTCAACACTTCAAAGATAAAAAACAAAAATGCGTTGTCTTGTCAATTTTTTTTTCTTGGGATAACGAATATTTGTTTTCTATACTTACAATAAGTTGTGAGTCCCACATTTAATGTTTTCAGACATTCAATTCGCTTTATAATGAGTTTAATGAGCCTATGCAAATGATCAGCCTTGTATAGATAGGACGGATTCACACAAACTTGAAAGGGTTAATATGATAGGGTGAACATTCAGAACATCAATTCGAGAACTAATAGTAGCCCATGCTCCGTGAATTTTGACCACATTTGGGATCATTCTAAAGTGTGTGTAATCAAATCTCTATTCTAATCAGGTGCCTAACTATTTTGCAAACACACCACTAAAAGAAAGTGTTTTTATGGCCTTTTATAGTTCTTTGGCCTGAATAAATTAATTCGCATAAACAATAAACTGAAAAATTAGAACCTAATGATAAAGAGCCTTGAAAACAGTCAAGTATTTAATCAAGTCACTGAATTAAAACCGAAAAAAAAATTTATTGATGAATAAACTGAACTTTCAAATATATATAATAAAGAAAATGTTCTGGAAACAATTTCGTTTAATCACACAAACTTTATTATCCCCACATACTACAATATAGACATTATACACATATGTACATATCTACATACAAGAACATGAAACATAAGTTTAATGCAACTAAGTTATAATCTTGTGTATATGAACAGTGAAACTTGGGTAAAAGTCTACGGTTTACAAATTCTGGTTAGATTTTGCTTATACGTGACAACACATATTATTATAATATTAACAATGATGATTAAACAGATTTTTAATTGATTAATAATAGTAACTGTAATTAGTACTTTACAGTTGCAGTTGAATAAAATTACATTTTACTGTATTTATACAATAACAATAATTATAATTTATTTATAATACACTTACACATACCTTAGTTACTAATATATACATTTGTTTACAAATTTTTCATTTAATCTTTTATTTATTTAAATTCATTTAAATGCTATAGTTGTAATAAATGGATTTTTCTTTATATTGATCAAGTGTTCAGGTGTTATCTGAGGATGGCACTGGTTAATTATTATTTATTGGTTTGATTGCTCTGTTGGAAATATACTGATGCTTGATAGATCTGATATTTACCACAGCCGTAGAATAAGAACTTCATTCACTCACACACCACACACACACACACACACACACACACACACACACACACACACACACACACACACATGATAATTAGGAATGGCATGACGTGTTACTGAAATGAAAAGCCTCCTGAATATCTTGCATTTTATTAAGTCTGTAAGGTGTGTAGGGTGCGTGTTTCTCGATCGTAGTAGGTCCCTAGAGCTCATTTTAGGCTACGTTTGTAAGATTTCGGTCTTCAAAAGATAGTATATCTGGGATGTAGAACTTCGAGTGGCCTTTCTGTAGGGATTATTATATTTATATGTGATACAATTAGCACATGATGATTTACAAATGATTTAGCATAGTGACATAAGTGTTTTGCTGTCAGTATTTTGTGTTCTGACATTGCAATGTTTATAAGGTCGTTATTTTCTCTTTGTTCCCAAAAGATCAGTTTTTTCATTTTGTACTGTAGCGACATTAATCTATTTAATTTGTAGGGTGCACAGAAAGCATACGTTGTTATAGCGTATCTTAGTATATTTTGGCATAGTGCTTTGTATATTAGTGTTTTTAGGCGTATGGAAACTATGTCTTTTAACCTGTAGAGTTTGCCAGTCATTGTTCAGAGTTTGTTGTGTAGATGGTTTATGTGGCTATTCCAGTTCATATTTGCATCGAAGTAAATTCTAAGGTATCGTATTGTTTCAACCTGAGTGATTTTAGTGGTTTTACTGTTCTGCGTGTGTTTTTTTTAGGTTGGAGAGCGGATGTTGGATGGTTGTATATATATTATCAGTTGGCTGACGTGATGGATTTCTGAATATAATTAATTAAATTTTATAACAATAATTAAATAAATAACAACTAAAATAATTGAAAACAAAAATTAAATAGCAATGATAATAATAATAATAATAATAATAATAATAATAATAATACAGATAAAATTATGATAACTTGAGGTGAATGGAGTGGCTGTCATTGCGCCAGACGCGTTCCCAAGTTTATTTCCCTAGTGCTTTATCGCTTCCTTCAGAAACTGTTTCGGTTTATACACTTGCTCTTCCACTAATAAGTAAAAATATACTTATAATTAAAATATAATAATTAACTTGGATTCAATATTAATGCGCTATTTGATTTAATTAATTCTTTAATTATTTAATTAATTATTTATTTAATTCTTTAATTATTATTATTATTATTAAGAGAGACCTCCAGGCCGTCAGGGACTCATCAAAGGAGGCCACATACTACAAGCACAAGCTATCATGCATATTCTTGAATTCATTCACACTGCTTGCACTCACAACATCCAATGGCAATCCATTCCAATCACGCACCACCCTATGAAAGAAAATTCTAGCCTTCACCCACTTCTTAGCAGCATTCATTCTTAGCTTCCAATGATGTTCTCTTGTTCTTTCCCCACCCTCAATAAATTGAAAAATTTCATCAATTGAAATCCTATATGACCCTTTCAGAAGTTGTAAGTCTCAATCATATCACCCCTCTTTTTCCTCCTGTTCGCTAGTGTCTTTAGGCTACAAATTCTCAATCTGTCTTCATACTCAGTATTCCACAATCCTGATATCATTTTAACTCTCTTAACTCTCTCCTATGCACTAGTATTACAGTGCATCCTAGGTCTCAACACGAACTGGATTCAAGTCATCCAATATCATTAGTAGCACGCCCCCTCTTCTCCTATCCTGTTTATTCTTTTTAAAAGTATTGTACCCTGTAATTATAAATATATTTGTTCGAATTAATAATTAAATTTGTAATCAGCTAATTCATATATTTTTAGAAGAGCGTTTAATGAAACTGTGACATTTTAGAAAAATCTTGACACCATTTTTTTCATCTGTTTTTCTTGTGAAATCTTCTTACGCAGATCCTTTAATTTAAAAATGTTTCTGAAAATGAAGAAATGTTTCAATCGTTCTGAACATTCTTGATTACTTTTTCCCCACTATTTAATTATCGACTGTTTAAATGTTGTTTATTCTTTTATCAAAAGTTTGAAACTCATCCATTCTACGAACTTCGAATTCTGAAACCAAAAATAGCGTTTCATTTTTTTGTTTAATGTCCATTATTGCTATTTGCGAATCAAAATTTTCTTTTTTACCAATGCGATCCAGTTTTGAAATGAACCTGTAATAAATGTCAAATAATATGTGAATAAATAAGAATAACAGCAAAATGCATACAAGAAGGGTATGCAGAATGAATCCTTTGACATTATAAAGAACGTAAGGATGAGTGTGTTGGCTGAGAAAATAGTACGAATGCTATTAGGTTCCTGTTCGCGCAGTTTTCTGGTTATCCTCCACACTCGCAAATGAGTTATAATCAACAGCAGGAACATCGTTTATACAACAAGATAAAATTCTGCATGGAAAGAAATAAAGATTTTTTTCAAGTCATTTCAGCAAATGTATTAATTGGAAGTATCTTGGTTCAACTTCTTACAATTTTTATTGCACAGAGCAACAATTACCGTTCTCTAAAACGAAAACATGAGTAAGTTTTAATTTTTACTGGTCCTTTTCTTCCAGTTCTTTTCTTACAGCAAACTTGCACCAATGAAGCTGCCAAAATACCTCCAGAAAATATTTTTCATAAATTTACGTGTCAGACTTTAATTAGTATTTTTTGACAAGTGATGATAGCATACTTTTTATATTCGACTTCCAGTTTGGTGTTTACTATGGATGCAAGCATTCAAACGGCCATCAGGTGACGTAGCTAGTTATTCATTATCATTCACATTTGTTTTGTGATTTCGAATGAAGGATATTTACGCTTCGTTGACTGCTAAAGATAGTCAGAAAAGGAGCGATATTTGACATTTTCAGATGTTAAAACAGTGAGATTTATGTTCAGTCTTATTATGAGCCCATAAATCATTCAGTTTTGCTATCCTACGTATATACCTCATGATCACATATAAAACATAATTACTAAGATAAGGAAGGAAGTAAATCCTTGTTTTGATTAAATTAATAAACCAAGCGTGTACTTTTAATCGTCCGTCTCTGATGGAAGATCAACGATAATACTCATCACAAAAGTGTGCACTAATCTAGTTTGTGTTGTTCATCTTTTAGGAAATATATTCTAGTCGTGTAAGTCTTTATTTCTCAGAATGAGGTGATTGTCTGGATATAATTATAATTCTAATAAGTTTTATAATAAACTGTGCTATACATCGCAAATTATATGTAAAGAACCACAATGGATCTCTTTAGTGAAGTTAGTATCATAATGATATGTTAGTAATCTAAAGATAACAAATGCGTTTCATAGTACATGAAACCCGGATAAACTTTGCTAGTGGTCGTAAACAGCCGACCTTGAAGTCTTTTTAGGTTGCAAGGACGACTGCGTGTTGACCTTTATAATCATAAGCATCTGTAAAACGTAGCTTTTAGATTATCCTACACATAAAGGTAGGAAACCTACATCACATTAGCACCATATGTGGATGAAGAATTAAATAATTCGTTAGGCCCTTAAGACCAATATAGTGCTATTTTCATATATCTGAAACAGCCAATAAGTACAGTGTTTGAATCCATGCCAGATAGCTTGCTCTCTGCTTTTCCACCTATCAAGAATTGGTTGATAAATGAGTTAACGAAAATCTCAGTTTAGATTAAGTACGCTTTATGAAAACTAGCCAGAAAACCCTTGTTACTTCAGCCATGAATTAAATTATTCTGTAAACTGGACAAGTAAAAAATAATGCTCACAATTTTTATCTTAAGACGTCGTTATGGAAATATCGTGTGCGAACCGCACTATAGTGAAGCATCCAGTGAGCAAGCAACATGTGGACAACGAAGTAAATAACAAAAGTGTAAGAAAGTTGACAGACATCACATTTTTGATAGGTTTCTTTTTATCCCATTTCGATTTTCACCATTTATTAAACTGTGTTCGATTGCGACCTTCCTGATGCATCAGCTGACATAAGGTGGATTCGAGACAACCAGTAAAGAAGACGACAATTTCAGAGTTTTCTTTCTTTCGTTTTCGTCAGAAAAGCTCCATCGCAATGATGAATTACTGACAGCATCCAGCCAGACGATCACTAGACTAATGACCAATGTTCGTGTTTCGAATTGTCTTCATTTCTGTTGAATTTCTTGGAGAAACTTTCACATGAAAACAGTTTCCGACATTACAAGTAAAATGTCGTAAAACATAGCCCGTGGGAGGGGGGGGTGGGGATCTTTCCGTTCAAAGCAATAGCATGAATCTCTCGTGCTATCTTTAGAATATGTCCTTTCTATCCCATCTACTTGGACCCTTTTTTTATTTGGAATCATTCGCTTTATTAACTATAAAGCTATAATGGAAATTCATTAAAAATAGAATTAAATGATGGTCGTATTTATTAAGTTTCATTTTAAGAATGGCTTTACAAAAGAAGCATTGTAAAATAGAAACATGCGCAATATATTCCTTAAATTTGCAAACTAAAGGATCATAAACTATTTAAATCTTCCTAATTTAAAAGCGTATAGTCTTAAGGACTGGCTTAAAGGGGCGAAGCAAGAATGCTTTTCATCTTCACCGTTATCTGTAGAGGACAGTGCAGTTCTCTACAGATAAAGGGGAAGATGAAATAAGGTGTTATTGAGCTATTAAAGCTCTGATCATGGCAGGAGGGTAACAGCAATAGTAGCCGAGCCTCAGTTAGAACTTAATTGGCTACAGCATTGCCATTCATTACCCTCCAAGGGTATTAATCACCGCATCTCACGGTCGATTGATTCATTCCCAACCTAATTTTTAGTTTAAAAAGTTTTGTGATTATAAATTATTTATAAATTTATCTTTATAAAATATAAAGGTGTATTAATAAATTCTCATTGTTATATATTTATTTTAAAAATAAAATATAAACTTTTAAATTTTTATTTCTTATTTTATATCATTATCATCATCATCATCATCATCAAATTCCTGCCATGTACCCAAAAGGGGTATACAGGATATGATAGTACTACATGAAAAAAACTACATCATTATTAATTTCCTATTTACAAATTTCCTTCAAATCAGTCTGTTACTTGTCAAGACTCCAACATTATCAGATCTTATATTTTATCGTCTAAAGCATTTTGTACCGTATCAATCCACCTATATCTTGGTCTTCCTCCGGGTCGTTTTGCTGCCAACCTGGCAGAGAACACTTGTTTTGATAATCTTTCCTCTCCCATTCTGTTTAAGTGACCATATCACCTAAGATTAGCTCTGCTAACACATTCCTGGATGCTGACAATGTCAAGTTCTTTCCTAATATCCTCGTTTTTAGTATGATATTGCCATTGATGCCATCTGTTCATGCCTATAATCTTTCTCAGGACTCTCATATCTGTGGTCTCTAGTCTTTGGTCAAGTGTTTTACTTCTGACCCAGCTCTCAGATCCATAAGTTAAAACTGGTTTGAATACTGTCTTGTACACAGCTAATTTAGTGTTCCGACTGATTTCTCTCTTATTCCATATGAAGTTTTTCAATTGACTTCCCACCATACCAGCTTTGCTGATTCTGTTGTCTATTTCTATATTTAATTTACCATCTTCAGTAAAAATCGTGCCTAAATAGCTGAAATGTTATACTTGTTCCACAGGTTCTCCATTCACAACACAGTTGACATTTTCAATGATTCTGCCTATTTTCATTGTCTTTGTCTTTTTATTGCTGACCTTCATACCATATCTATTACAACAGCTATTCAATTTAGTCAGAGAATCTTGCAGACTTGTAGCAGATTTATTTAGAAGTATAACATCGTCTGCATAAAGCAAAGAGCTGACATTAACATCTCCAATTTTGATATCATGTTTAATACCACTTTCCTTCATAATGTGATCCATATAGATAATGAATAACAGAGTGGATAATGTACATCCTTGTCTCACACCAGATTTAACATTAAACCATTCAATTCTAACTTATGACTTACAACTCAAATAAAGACTAAGTATTGCATGATATAATGCCCCATTGACACCATATAACTGAAGCGTATTGAATAGCTTCTCACTTGGCACCTTGTCATATGCCTTTTCCAGATCGACAAAACTTAAATACAGATCTTTGTTATATTCCCATGCTTTCTCGACTATTTGTCGTAAATTGAAGATCTGATCCTGACAGCCTCTATTTGGCCTGAATCCAGCTTGTTCTTCACCAAGCTTTTCTTCCACAATTCTTTTCAACCGTTTCTCAAGTATACTTGCATAGATCTTGCCAGGAACACTCAGTAGGGAAATACCTCTGTAATTCTCACATGCAGTTTTATTTCCCTTTTTATATATTGGTACTATGAGAGCTCTACTCCAATCATCAGGAATTCGTCCCTCTGTCCAGGCTTTCTGAACTATGCAGTGCAGCCACTGTAAGACTCTTATACCACCATACTTCAGCATTTCTGGTCGAATATCATCTACTCCTGCTGCCTTTCCACGTTTCAAGCCTTTGATGGTTTTTTCTACTTCTAGTATGGATATGTATTCCTGACTACATGCCTGGTCAGTGTTTTTTACCACTGTGCTGTAATCACTGCTTGTTTCATTTAGCAGTTTTTCAAAGTAATTACTCCATACTTCAAGGATATCTTTTTCTCCCGTTTTCGTGTCACCTTTATCATCTCTAATTCCTTTTACAGCACTCTTTCCTCTATTCTTAAGCTTCTTCAACAACCTCCAGAATATTTTGCCACCTTCTTGATATTTATTTTCTATACTCTTGCCAAAGTACTCCCATGACTTTTGTTTAGCTAGTTTTACACAGTGTTTAGCATTCTTGCATTTGTCTCTGTATTCTCTAAGAGCACAAGCTGACTTATTTGCCAGGAACTTTTGATATGCTTTCTTCTTTTCCTTCACTGCCTCTTTAACTTCCTGTGTCCACCAGGGAGTTCTGATTTTTTTATCCTTACAGATAACCTCACCACATGCCTCTCTGGCTGAATCAATCAACGTTTTCTTCAGAGTTTGCCACTGAATCTCCAAGGTTTGATTCCTGTTCTCAAACTCTTTCATTTTTCTTCAATAATCTTTGTGTATTTTAGTCTACAGTTCACATGTGAGAGCTGCTCAACTTTTATTCGCTTTAAAACTTTCTTACATGTTATTCTTTTCAATATGAAATGCAATTTTATCCTGCTCAAGACTAAATAGTGATCACTTCCAATTTCAAATTCTCTGTACACTCTGGTGTCCTGCACCAGGGAGAAAACATCACTATCAACAATAACATAGTCAATGAGACTTTTCTTATTCCTAGCCTCTTCTCTCCAATGTGAATTTGAGCACATTTTTATGTTGGAACATGGTGTTAGTAATAACCAGTCCATGTCCTCAGCAGAAATCCAACAGATATTTGCCATTATTATTAGCTTTGCTCTTTTCTCCAAATTTTCCCAAAATATTTTTGTATGTCTCACAATCATTTTCTACTCTGCTATTTAGATCTCCAACAAGGACCAACTTTTCATTTTTCATTGTGTCAGTTGCTTTTTCTAAAGCCTCAAAAAATTCCTCCACTTCTACCTTAGTAGTAATTCTCTGGGATCATAGGCACAAATAAGTCTCATTGTCCAGTTCCCCATTCTCATATTTGCCCACATTACTCTACTTGAGACTGACTGCCATTCAAGAAGATTAGCCTCGTATTTTGTGTTGAATACTATGGCTACTCCTTCTTTTCCTTGATTGTCATTGCCTGAATATAACATTTTATATTTATTGCTCAGAAAGATCTCACCAGTTTTGGTCTTTTTTGTTTCAGTCACCCCTATTATGTCGATCTGGTACTTATCTAATTCCTCCGCTAGCTCCATTTCTTTGCCATTCAGGCTTCTTACGTTGATAGTACCGATCTTTAACTCTGGTGATGTTGAGTTGGGGTTTATTTTCAGATTTGTTCCAGTAGCTGACTTTTCGCTGTTCGCCCTGGTTCCCTGGCGAAAACAACGGGGGCCTTGTTTAACCGGGCGACGCCCCAGCCGGCATGAAAGTTTGTCATGTTGTACCATCATTCTATATTTTGGTTTAACCAATAAGAATACAATTTGGTCGGCTAAATCCCAAATTGCCAGCCCATCCTCGTTCGTTCAGTGTCCAGATAGATTCCCAACAGGGTGCACCACGAGAAGATGAGGATTGGACATTAGGTCAGAAGCTCTGGTCGGTTCTCCGCATTTCCTTTAAAGGGTATGTGGAGGTCTCCTCTCAGTTATACAGCTATAAAATATATAAAATATATTAAAATATATTAAAATATATATAAAATATATATATATATTATATATCCTATATTATATTTATGTAGAAATATAATACAAAATTTAAATACATACCTTTTGATTTTATAAAAGTCTTTATTATAAATTTTACTTCAAATCCTATAATTTAAACTATGTTTATCTTATAAATACCGCTATGAGATCATTTTAAATACGCATATATAAATTCTAGGATTTCTATTAATTTTAGTATGTTAATTCTTTCCTTTCAGTTCCAGGGCATTTGCCGAATGGTCTCTTCCCATTAAACACTCATTAATAAATGCCACTTTTGCAACCACTGCTTCTCCGCCTCCGCCTCCTCCTACTATCACTACTACTACCACCACAGATGATTCGGCAATCCTTGCTGATTCTCATCTTGCAATGACCACAACAGAAACTTTGGAGCTTAGCCGCAATATCAGCATACTGCTGGAAAATCTACTCCATAAATATGACCATCATCAACGTCCAGGGCACGGAGGTAAAGATCTGCTTTGTTCAGAAGCTCAAAAAATATTTTACTTATCAGTAGATTTATATACATTATATCTGTTCATGACTTTACTAAGGCAATATTTAGTATAATACCATGTACAGAGACTTTAAAGGAATTCGTTATTAATAGTACTTTGTTGATTAAAGAATGAAACGTGTTGTTACTTTCTGTACACGTGTTTTCATAACTCAACAATGGATGTGAAAACAATATTATAATAAATTTATTCTTGCTTCCTGAATGATGTCGTGTTACGTTTTAGTCCTTTATTGCACTCGGTAGTGTTGCGATTATTCTGGTATTCCATTTAATGAGTTATATAAAATAATAATAATATTTCTGTTTTTTTTTTCTTCGAAGATATTTCCCAATAGTATATATTGGGAAATATATTATTTCCCAATATATACTCCGTTTCTCTGTTCACTGGGGAGAAAACACGTATATTTATTGCTTGTTTTACTAATAAATAAATATAGTTAATCAGAATTACAATATTAGCCGAACCTGTTAAACGCCTACATCAACTTAAGGCTTTCAATTCCCGTCGTTAACATTACAGACTCTTCCCGTTATTCTCTCGAAACTCTTTACAAAGATCAAGTTTCTTATTCTGCACGCAGAACTTCCCGTTGTGCACTGCGCGTCTCCTTCATTCAACAAGTCAGCCTTCCTTAATGTGCTGGTCTGTTTTCAATCACGGCGTCCTTTCTTCGGGTCTAAATTCGTCTCACACAACCCGCTACATCACCCGCATAACATATGAATCCAGTGCATAGCTCGAACAGCAGAAACACATCTTCCTAGCGACAAAGGACGATGTGTATGTGCGCGCACTGCTAACTCACTTGAGAACGAATACTTCCGTAATGCTGTCACACTGCTCCGTTACCTAACGCGATAAAGTAGCCGGAGAAACATTTCCTTCGTCATCCAGAGGTCTCACTTTATCGCCTTCCGTCATAGCCTTGTAGTTAAAACTCGTATAACGCTTCTACCTCGATTCTAAACAACTATTTATCTCCTTTGATTTATTTTAATGATGTCATGTTGCTTTTCAGATTTTTCCCCTTTTTGAAGTAAATTTCATGCAGTATATAACTTAAATAGAAAATCACTCTATTTGTAGATTTCTTATATCCGTTTCTAAATGCAAACGATTTAAGCCATTGTTACCAAACAATTAAATTAATATTGTTTCATAAAAATATTGCCAACAAATAAGACTCCACTAATGTTTCCGAAACTTCGATATTACCAAAGTTAATTACCATAAATTTTTTAGAATTCGAAATTAAACTTTATTTTGAACAAAAAATATACTTTCCAATATTTCAAATGAAAATTTTTAAGAGTTTTTTACTTTTTCTTTAGGTGCCCCAACTGCTGTAACTACAAATTTTCTCATCAGAAGTATGGGACCAATATCTGAACTGGACATGGTAAGAATTAACTCCATTTTAAATTATTTAAATTTATATTTTATATATGTTTACTCTATTGATAGATATATGTTTCTTCTATTGATATATATATTTATATCAAGAGAGATTGAGAGATGGACTGAGTCCTTGACTCTTTATCCCTTCATCTGATTGAAGAAACTCTGTGTGGATTGGGTGTTATTTAGCTAAAGGTTCTAGTCATGGCTGGGTAACGGCAATGGCCGAGCCTCAGTTAAAACTTCATTGCCTACAGCATTGTCGTCCGTTACTCAGGATCTCCTCCTCTCTCTTTATTCTATTCGCAGAATGATACTGATTTGATGGGTGAAGCATAAATGCTTTTCATATTCCCCTTTGTCTGAAAAGGAAATTCTTTGAATGGAGAATTATTGAGCTTTAAGCTCTCCCTGAAAGGGCTGTGAGATTAGTTGTGTTCGACTGAGCATGGAATTGATTTGGGTCTTGTATTTGCAGAATTCTGCTTCATTGTAGTCTGAAGCTTGCTTGATCAGCAGGTTCGGATGATTGTTTGTCTTGGTGAAGAACATTTCTGCTAGGTCATTGAGGAGGGATGTGATGTAGGGAATGTTGACTTCTCTGTGAATCTGGGAGTTTCTGTTAAACCATGGGACATCCAACTCATTCTCAGGCATTTATTCTATATTCTCTGCAGTTTTTGAATATTTGTATCTGAGGTATGGCTCCATGCAGGAGATGCGTAAGTGATGACTGGCGTATTATCATCCTGTATATGAGTAGTTTGTTCCGAGTATCCAGTTTGCTTCTTCTGTTGATCATGGAGTAGAGTTGTGCGATTACTTTGGATGTCTTTGAGCTTGTGTTTGATATGACTGGTGAATTGTAGTTTTTTGTCGAGCATCACGCGGAGATATTTGACTTCGCTCTGCCATGGAATCTTAACTCCTAGCAGATGTATGTCTTTCTTGGTCTGAAACTTCTTTCTAGTGAAGAGTATTGCTGAACTCTTCTATGGGTTTGCTTGGATCCTCCAGTCCATCAACCATTTGTCTACTGTATGAATACTGCTTTGGAGTCTTCTGATAGCTAGCTTTTGGGGCTGAGAGATCTTGCTAATAATGCAGTATCATCTGCATATAACGCAGTGATTGTTGAACTTGGTTTTTGAGGGATATCAGCTATGTAGATAGAAAATAGCAGGGGGGGGTCCAGGAGTGAGCCCTGCAGCACACCTGCCAGGATCTTGCGTCTGGTTGACACAGTTTCATTTATTTTGACTTGCATGAATCTGTCTTTGAGGTATGTGTGAATTATTTTTATTAGATTAGTTGGTATATATTGAATGTTATGAGCTTGTAGAGAAGACCCTGATGCCACACCTTATCAAAAGCCTTCGCAGCATCTATAAAGACTGCAGCTGTGTGGAGGTTCCATTTGAAGCCTTTGTTGATGAATTCGACCAGTCGGTGTATCTTTGTACGGGGCTATGGTTTTTTTTTCTGAATCCGAACTACTCATTAGAAATTGTACCTAATTTATCCGTTGCTGATTGAAGCCTTGTAAGGATGACTTTTTCTGCAACCTTTCCAAGGCCGGACAGAAGACCGATAGGTCTGTGACTTTCGGGGAGCTGGGAGATCTTTCCAATCTTTTTTGATTGGCGTGATATCATCCATCTTCATTTTAAGGGAAAATACTTGAGTCTGAGGATGGCATTGATTATATTCACTAGATGCACATGGCTTTTCTGCAGAGTAGGTTGATTATTTTGTTTGTGATTCCATCTGGACCTGGAGCCTTATTGCTGTTCAAATGGATTATGATATTTATAACTTCTTCTGGAGAAGTGGGTATGATAGGTTCTGGGTCATCCTGTTGTTGTTGTGTTATGGCCTGCTTGACTCGGCAGTGAATCTTGTCGATAGGATTGATGTTCAAATTTTCATAAGAGGGGTTACATTGAGTTTCCAAGCTGTCCACCAGAGCCTCTGCCTTTTCCTTGTCAGTATGGGCTATTCCCTTCTTGGTCTAAACTGGGAGTATAAGTTGCCTTTTAGTGCGGAGGGTTCTCAAGAATTTCCAAATGGCGTTGTCCTCTGGGTTTAGCTTCGTCAGCTTGGATTCCCAATTTCACGGACTTGTCTGTTTAGATTTTTCAGAGTTGTTTTGTCTTGTGGGGGCTCTTTTGTTATGGTACCTCTTTCTGGCTTTGTTCCCTAAAGACTGATGAGACAGTGGTCCATTTGTCCTTGTCCCTTAATATAACAGGTGGAACCTTTTCAGTGTTCCTCAGGACATCTGGTGTTTGTGAGTCTTCATCCATCTGGTCCTCTGTGGTTCTACGTCTTTTTTTAGAATGTGAGTTGTTTTGACAGGGGAATTTTGGTGACAACAGTACTGAATTCTCCTTGTGATATCTCCTCCTCCTCTTCTCCATCCTGGTAATTAATTTGAATGTACTGCTTTATAAAACCCGGCCAGTCAGATTCAAGCTAGTCCATTATGAGCTTCAGTACCTCTAGGGACTGCTCCTTATTAAGGATCCGGATCTTCTCCTTGATGTTTTCCATATCGGATCGGGGATCTCCTACCGGCTGAATTTGTTTGAGTACAGTATATATAATCCAGCAGGGCTAAGGGCCTGCCAGCAAAAAATCCTGTAGACCAAGCTGGTCTACTATCAATATTTAGACTTATAGCGTTCTACTAGACGGGGAAAGGAGTGTTAGTATCTCACTTGCCCACAGATTGAAAGCCTACCTCCCTATAATACCTTAAATCCACCACTGGTCCTCATAGCTGATGGAGCCTGTCGGCCATTAGATCTCTTGCATGTTTCATGCAGAGGGAGAGACAGTAGGAATCAAACTGTGTCAGCGCCAGTGCAATGTGAGATTCCTAAAAAAATTTATATGCAATCTAATCAGGCTCAGTCTAAAATAATACGTCTGTCCTCGTCAAAAGTCAAAAGCAGAATTTCCATTCATCCTGTTTTCTCTATTTACTCTATTGTCCTTATAAGCACTGGCTTAAAGGGGCGAAGCAAGAATGCTTTTTATCTTCCCTTTTTGTTATCTTTTTATCTGTTGAGGACAGTGTAGGGATAAGGTGTTATTGAGTTATTAAATTAAAGTTCTGATCATGGCAGGAGGGTAACAGTAATAGTCGAGCCACATAAGGTGTTATTGGGCTATTAAATTAAAGTTCTGATCATGGCAGGAGGGTAACAGGAATAGTCGAGCCACATTTAGAACTTCATTGGTTACAGCATTGCCATCCATTACCCTCCGAGGGTATTAATCTCCGCATCTCACGGTCGATTCCGAATACTATTTACTTTATTACTCTATTGGATTTGGATTTAAGTTCTTAAGCTTCCAATTACTCTATTTTGAGCTAATTGAGCTAAAAAGCTGTAGTCATGGCTGGGTAGCGGCAATAGCCGAGCCTCAGTTAAAACTTCATTGGCTACAGCATTGCCATCCGCTACCCTGGAAGTCCTAAAAAGGACTCAATTCCAATTACTCTATTGATATGTTTATTCTATTGATATACTGTTTTCATTTTTATATTTATATTGTGTATGTATTAAAATTTATCAATTTAATTCAGGAAATCCTCAAATTCTAAATTTTTTAAATTAAATTAAGTAGAATTTATATGTTTCATATATGTTTTATATGAATTACTTATAATTTTTGCAAATGTATGTATTTAAAGGTAAAAGCTTGTCTGCAATATAAAATCTAATGTAATAATCCACGTATGGTAAAGGAACTTATATGATTGGTTTAATATCTAAATATCACGTTTATCGGATAATTTTTCCGTAAAAGTAAAGTTACCACGGCAGCAGTACTCCGTAAATCGATTCGCTCAATATTTATCAAACTATTCTTTCTTATAGAATTCCTCCCTGTTATCGATATTTCAAAACTGCTTCTGCTGCGTTGTTTAAAAACAACAACGCATTGACGGGTAGTTGTAGTTTGGAATGAACATTGGAATTACAATGGAATGAACTAGATCATAACACTACAATCAAACAATAATAACGAATTTTAGAGTTGAAAATTCTGCTATTCTTGACGTATATAACTTATAAGTCAAGAATATAACTTAACACCGTTTACACTTCTGTAAAATAAATATAAAGAAAGAAAGAAAGATAATAATAATCTCAAATGTTTACACATGGAGATTAAACGTTCAAATACTTTCAAATATACCTAAAATATATTTAAAACACTAAGGTCCGACACAACATGAGTGTAAACTTAGAACTGTCCAATTTTTAGTTCTTCTTGCTCTCCAAGAAACACTTGTGATGCTGAAGAAAGGTTATTTTGTATGTTTAAACTTTCTCTGAGCTCTCATTTCGCACATTGAGGTTTCTCTGTATTCTTCTATCAAACAAACGAATATTTGACTAGAAAAGTTGCAAAATGGAAAACGTTCAATACGACCTAAACTCGAAAGACAGCATTTTCTTTGAATAGCCAGCAGATTCAAGTAACTTTCTTTTATTCAAACAAAAAAACGACTTAAATAAACAGCAGACCTTACATTGGTATAGTGTACGTGCTCCTAGCTAGCACTTTTCTCCAGTAGAGAAAAGCGAGGCCTTTGATATGTTCCTCCAATGTTACTAGGCGCGAACACCGTCTTCAATTTGGACTAGTTAGTGTTCTTTGTTCTGCTACTTAGGATGTTTAAAAGGAAAAATGAATAAAGAGTGATGGCTAAGCACTTTTATAAGATTTTCGTGTGTGTGTGTGTGTGTGTGTGTGTGTGTGTGTGTGTGTGTGTGTGTGTGTGTGTGTGTGTGTGTGTGTGTGTGTGTGTGTGTGTGTGTGTGTGTGTGTGTGTGTGTGTGTGTGTGTGTGTGTGTGTGTGTGTGTGTGTGTGTGTGTGTGTGTGTGTGTGTGTGTGTGTGTGTGTGTGTGTGTGTGTGTGTGTGTGTGTGAGAGAGAGAGAGAGGAGAGAGAGAGAGAGAGAGAGAGAGGTGAATGTGCGTGTTTTCTCGTCATCAAACAGCCATTTATCTTTCTAAATGCAATTTTGGATTTTGAATTTTTTTTATCTCAATACATAAAATAATGATAGGAAAGAAAATAAAGAAATATAACAAAAAATACATCATAAGATTTAAAATATATATTTTACATTTTACTCATATTTTTCTAAGCAAAGATATAAGCTATATATGCCTATAGTAAAACTATACGCATATATTTCAATGTTCTCCCCAGGAATATTAGCAACATGAATATGTTTATGTGATTAATACCGAAATACAGCTTTATATATTTCATGGAAGTCAAGGGGAAAAATTTAAGACATTCTTATGTCATTTTTAATTCATTTTTTTCTAGGAGTATTCCATGGATTGCTACTTCCGACAGAAGTGGACTGACAGGAGACTTCAGTTCTACGGCCCAATCGCAAGTCTTAGTCTCAACATAAAGATGTTAGAGAGGATTTGGAAACCAGATACTTACTTTCATAATGGCAAAGGTTCCTATCTGCACACTATCACTGTCCCAAATAAGCTGCTTCGCATCTTTCAGAACGGAGAAGTTCTGTATTCGATGAGGTAATTTCCATTCACAGCAACAAAATATATTTTAAATGAAAATGTACTCTGATCACGTGATGTCCGAGCTGTCCGTTCAACGTGTAAGGATTGATGGAAACATCGAAAGGCAATTCATTGGATATTTATTTTTCCATTAATTTAAATACAGGAAAGGCTGCATGTGTATTGATTTCCATTCACTCCCCCAGAGTCCAGTTAATGTTACTGCTAAATTAATTGTCCTTTTCCTGTCTTTCGCAGTTTCCCCTTGGCTTGCACTGTTTAGTCATTCCAACAATAAACATGTCCAAAGTTTCAAAAGTTTTCAATTCTCGGCGACATTCTGTATCGTCATTTAATCCAATACTCGTCTGCCAACTAGAAGTCGAATTTTTCTTAAATGATCCCTGAAGTTAACTTTTAACTTGAATGGGAAAGTAAATTAAATGAAACTTGTGTAACAATGAACTTTTAATTAGTGAAAATATCAAATAAACAAGCATCAAAACTACTAGTACAATTCATATATCTTCGTGTTATTTGTTGTTATTCTTATTCTAAAATATGCGTTAGGCAGAGTGTCCTTTACTGAAACTTTATATAATGCATAATCATGGAGTAATATCCTAATTTCTGATCATTTTTCCGTTTTATTTAGGTTAACAATAAAAGCAACATGTCCAATGCAACTCCATTCATTTCCTATGGACAGACAGTCGTGTCCTCTAGTATTCGGAAGTTGTAAGTTGTTTCATTAAACTTTTGCTTTTTAAATGTAAAATGTACAACGAATAACGTTACAAAGTAAAGAGAATTATTTTATTCAGCGGCTTATGTGTGTTGGAAAGAAATGTTGTATGCCTGAACATCTTTGGAAATACTTTAAACCTGCTTCAGAAAGAAGAAGATTGAGAGGTTGGTTTGAAAGGAGAAATCACTGATTTAGTTCCCACATTACAAGCTACCCTGTATAAAAAAGACGAGACTTTGCTGACTTAATACATTAATTATATTTTGATCAATAAAATTCCAAACACGCACTGTACGAAATGTATGTGCATTTTGATTATGAACCTCAGTAACTCTTTTCATATAAAGTTGAACTATTTGGTTATAATTCAAGAAAGTTCCACTTCGTCGATTAATTTCTCTTTTCAATATGAATATGCTGATATCAGCTTAGAACAATATGTTGGTTGAAAATTTTAAAAAATAATAATAATATATTTCGAATATTTTTTATTTGATGAATCCCAGCATCGTATACTTCCTGTAGTTTTTTTACAAAAAGAAATCAGAAAACTACTAAATAACTTGGAGACTAAACGTCTTATAGTCCCTCGAATCTGTTCTATATCTAGTACTTATCCCAATGCATGGAAGCCATCTCATATTGATCCTGTTCCAAAAAGTGTGATAGGAATATACCATCAAACTACCGACCAACTGCCATCACTTCAGTCCTCTCTAAAATAATACAGCAAGTTATCAATAGCTAAGCCCTCCACTACTTAGAGGCCCAAAAATCAATCAGCTATTCCACCTTTTAGGATCCACATCTGATCTTGATTTAAAAGTACTGGCCACTAGACACGTGGCATAGAAAGGCTCGGAGAAACTTGTGCAATCGTCCTCAACATTTCCAAATCTTTTGACAGTTTGTCATCGTGGCTGCTTAAAAGTTACCATCCTTTTTGGACTCCCTACTGCCCTTTGTAACCGGGTAGCTCTCTCTCTCTCTCTTTCTTTTTCTGGTCGTTCCATTCAAGTCATGGTTGATGTCTCCTTCTCTTTGAACTTCACCACCAATGCTAGAGTGCCTCAAGGCTCTGTTCTATCATCGATTCCCATTCATAAATGACCTATTCACAATCACCACTAATTCTATCTACGGCTTTGCAAATGACAGTACTCTCTACTCATCATTCTCATTTGAAAAATCGTGCAGTACTCTGATATCCCAGGCTACGAGATCGTCTACAACCAGTGCCTTAAACATTGATCTTCATATTATCCTCCAAAAAAGAGGTAATTGAGAGCCTGCTTCTCCTCTTCTTATTGTATTCCGTCCACCTCTGTATTCTGGAGCAACCCTCCTTAAAAACGTACTCCCAAAACCTACAGCGCTTCAAAAAAAAAAATCAATAAACTCTTATCTCAGTCCTCTCTGCACTTTCGGCTTCACAAAGGCGGGTCCTTTCTGAGGCATCTTCCACTAGAGCTGTTAATGTTTCTGGCTGCAGCGCCGTAATTTCTGCACGAATGTTACCCCATAGGTAACCCCAAAAGGAAGAAGTCGGGAGCCGTCCGACCTGGAGAGCGTGATGGCCAGTCACGTTCTCCAATATGATGGTGGCGATATGCTCTTCGGGTTAGAATAATCGAATGCTGATTTTCAAAGTAAAATTGCACGATTTTGGTTCGTTGTTGGGATTATTAATTTCACAAATATTCCTTATAATACTTGAAAAACAAAATGAAAAGTTAATATTTCAAACGCCTTTTTGACTTATGGGCTATCTTGTATAAAAAAAGAAGAGACTTTGCTGGATTAATTTTTGATCAATAAAATTCCAAACAAGCACTATACAAAATGTAAGTGCATTTTGATTATAAAACTCACTGACTCTGTTCATATAAACTTTAACAATTTCGTTATAATTCAAGCAGTTTCAACTGTTATTCTTCCCTCATTCATTCATTTCATTTCTCATCAAGAAAACCAAGTAACATTACACTAAAATCTTAAAAATCTATTTTTTATTACTTCCATATGCTATTTTTATTTATTGATTGATTGTTGACTTTTTTCCGTAGATGGCTACTCCGTTGACCACTTACAGTATCAATGGGATTCAAATGGAGCAGTGAGCCTAAACGAAGGCCTTGTTTTGTCACAATACGATCTTATTAATTTTCCATTTAGAAATAATACTGTACATTTTCCAACAGGTAAGATGTTTTTTCCTTTTAATTTATTTCTTTGAAAAAAATTTAAATACTGATAATATTACACATACACCTATTTAATAAATGTATATTGTCTCCTAAAATAAAATCATATTGTTGAAATAAGATGTCGAACTTAAATACCCTTGGAGGGTAATTGATGGCAATGCTGTAGCCAATGAAGTTCTAACTGAGGCTTGGCTATTGCTGTTACCCTCCTGCCATGATCAGAGCATCAATAGCTCAATAACACCTTATCCCTACACTGTCCTCTACAGATAATGGGGAAGATGAAAAGCATTCTTGCTTCGCCCCTTTAAGCCAGTCCTTATAAGGACTATAAGAATAAGATGTCGAACTTAAGTACCCCTGGAGGGTAATGGATGGCAATGCTGTAGCCAATGAAGTTCTAACTGAGGCTTGGCTATTGCTGTTACCCTCCTGCCATGATCAGAGCATTAATAGCTCAATAACACCTTATCCCTACACTGTCCTCTTCAGATAACGGGGAAGATGAAAAGCATTCTTGCTTCGCCCCTTTAAGCCAGTAAAAAAAGAAAGAAATAAGATGTCGAGTTCGGAAACGGAAGGTTTAGGTAAAGCAAGAGAAAAATGATGTGTGGAATCCAATTATAAATAAGTACAATAATTAAATAAAAATATAAAAGTTTATTGAAAATCGAATTATGTTCTTGCTAAGGATATGTGGCAATCTAAAAAGGAAAACAAATTATCAAAAATTAAACATGAAAGTTAATAGGAAACTGTATTCTTATTACTAAGTAGAAAGGAGGCCTGAAAATTACAGAGTATTTAACGGATGCACACCAGAAAGAAATACTCTTGTTATAGAAGACTCTGTCACTTTAGCAGCAAAGCAAATTAAAATAACTCAACCATCATCTTTTCAAATTTATTCCAAAGGAATTCAAACGAAGCTTCTACTTCAAATGGCGCAAGAATAAATGCAAACCGTGATTAATACCCTATCGCGCACCACGTGGAATTTTCCTTTCATATCCCATCTTTTCTCTGCTGCTGCCTTCCTCTATAAATTACTTTCCTGGAAGAAGTTGTTCACCTTGATCGAATTCTGGTTAACAAAGCGTAATTTGATTACAAGTCTCGCTGATTTAGCAGTTCGGTACATTTTCTTCCTTGACAAAATAATTAAAATTCTTGATGGAAGATGCCGCATCTGTTGTATGCAGTGTAAAAGGATCTACATCATTCCAGTGTATATTATATCACTCCTTATTAAGGCTCGAAGATTTTAATACAGTTTTTTTTTCTCATTTTTCCGAACGTGCTATTATTTTCCTAAACGTGTTTACTAGGACAAGAACGGAACTTCCATATACTGGGAAAGTAGAAATATCTCAGCGTATGAAAATTAGATTTGTGAAAACTTTATTATATATTCTACTGTCCTGTGCGGAACAAAATTTTAACTGCCATGCAAACAGATGAGAAAAATATTTTACAAAAATTGAAAAGTGGTGTCAGAGAGCAATGGTTAGCATTTACTGCATAATAAAGCAAACGATCTCATGAAAATGTTGTCAATTAGCGAAAGAGCAACAAACTTTGGTTGATTTTCTTTTGATAATTAATGCTATCTTTATTTATTCTGTTTTTTTTTCTGTTAAATAACATTAATAATCAAGAGTTCCGAAAGAAACAATGTTAACGAAATGAAGACCAAACTCTAAACTTAAAAACAAATCTTCAACTGCAATTAAAGAGACGTTCTTTGCACGTAATCGTTCAACATCGTTACAAAATGCGCGAAATTCTTCTTTTATTAAGATAATTCGCTTGACATGAAGAGATAACAGAGCTTTATTAGGTTTTAATATAATAACATAAAAATAATAAATTGTGGAAAATGTACGAAGAGAAAAAGACCGGTGGATACATCGAAATTTTACACCTGAAGAAACTCAAAAATAGTTCCTCAGATCAAAACACTGTCGTAAAACATTCAATAAAACTGCTAAGTATCACATTCGTAAACCTTTTATAATAAATAACAACAACGAAATGAATGTTGGAGTACTTTACTTATAATATTACAGTCTGCTTGCTTGGAAATATATCACAGAAAATATTCTTACAATAATCAGCAAAAGCTCTGGAATGAGTGGATTCTCAGTCAATTTCATTCGATCACAAATCCCTAGAATTCCTATTGGAGAAATCCAAAGCCAACTACGATAATATAGTCTGAAGTCTTAAAAGTTCCTTAGACAACATTCGGAAAGAGCTTTGGAGTGTGCAGATAGAGATAGAGAAAAATAATCTCGGCGTTTCTATAATGAGATATTCTTGAAGGAAGATATAGTAGAGAAATGGCTGATAAAGAAAATAATCCCTTACTTAAAAAAGGAAACAGGTTAGTATATTGGAGTTATGACGGAATCGATTTGCTTAATCGTGTGCACAAAAAGTGAATAAAAACACGAAAGAACCAATATAAAGTCCGCTATTGGGAAAATTCAGAGGAAGAAAAGGATTTTTGCAAAAGAAAAGAGAGGCAATTTTCTTCAAATTTGTTCTTCCTTTTCTTAAAAGATTAGCTTAGATAACAAGTCAACACGTTAAGCGAAAAAAATAGAATAATGAAGTAGAAGAAGCAGAGCTGCATATGAAATAGAGAATTTAATATCCCAAAAGATGAATGTTTTAAATTTTAGACCTACGAAGAATTGAGTGATTGGCACGAGAAAGAGGAGAGTATAATATATGGATTCATGGATTCAAGCAGTGATCAACCTATAACAAAAGAATAAAATTAACATGAACGTTACTATACAACAAGTGCCACTGTAGAAGAGAATATGGCAAACGGCGCGGATAATCTCTACTTGGGAAACTTTTTAAACAGAAAGATCAGAACAATGATTCATATCGTCGTAGAAAGTAGCAATCAGAGGAGAAAATTTTCACCACAAAAAGAGGATATTCAGCAAGAAAATCCGTCTAATCGAGTACAGTATAGAAAAGGTTTGTTTTCATTCACTTCATAACAATCCGTTGCTACGTTTTATTAATGTCATTTATCATAAACAATGAACTAACGATGTAATCTTATGCACAGTATTTTCAAATTCTACCAGTTCAATCAGCAAAAATAGTGCTGTTGGTATAAAAATATCATGGATGCATTAGCATGACATTGCTCTTTCTTTGCAGTATGATCCAACTCACTGTCGATTTGCGTTTCTTCGTTTCTTCACTGATATAACATCAAAAACTGCTGCAGAAAATTTTCAACTGGTGTTATTCGGACCTCCAGTAGCTTGTGGCAGAATTATAAAGATGTGTTGAGATGTATTCTTAGAAATAACTGATAGTTCGTTGCAGCGGTATGGTATACTGTTCCTGTGTCCTTAACGTGCTATAACTACATCAAAATCTGTCGGGCATCATTTTCAGTATTTGCTAAAGAGAGCTTTCAAATTCACCATGGTTGCATTGAGTATGCCCAGAGGACCAATTCATACTGGACTAATTATTTTAATAGTTTGAAATAGTATGAACAACAGCAGTTAACGGAATTCCATTCCCATTTTGATAGAAGTTGTCGCAGTAGTCTGCTAATATAATGCACTGTACATGTAAATGTAACAAGGCCAGCACTCTATGACTATGGTTCCAATTAACTGCTTCTGTTATTCCTCAACGCAGTACCACTAGGAGAAGTTATAAAACACGTCACTTTTAATTACAAACAATGATAATTGAAGCAAGTTTTTATACAAATGCGATGATATATGAATTACCTTTCTTTTTGATATTTACCGTTTGATCTTTAGGAAGGTTTTCTGTACTCCAAGTGAATTTTAATCTTCGCCGACACATGGGATACTTCCTTATTCAGGTGTACGTGCCGTGTATACTGATTGTCGTTTTATCTTGGGTATCATTTTGGATTAACAGAGAAGCAACAGCTGATAGAGTTGGATTGGGTAAATTATGAACTCTTTTACTAAAGTTTGTAATAATGATAATAAAATTTCTTAAATTAAATTATTCATTAATTGAATTAATAATAAAAAACAATTCTTAAAAAACATAAGAATAAACCAAAAATCATAACAAATAATAAAATCAAAAACGCTATACAAATAAAACACACATCTACTTTCAAAATATTCGTGGCCATAACACGATCATAAATGATGTGCACTGCCACTTACATAAATCTAAAGAAGGCCTTGTATTTCTAACGGAGCTTCAGTGTCCATCGCGAGTATCTAAACTACACTTTACATGATTCTTTCCATCTCAGCGGTAGTAAATGTGCATTCGTCAGATCTGACATTCAATGTCAGAGAATGTGAAACGTAACTACGCTTGAGAAAATTTCGTTGCTATCTGCTTTAGGGTTTCATTTACTGTCCATGTTAATCTCCAAATTATGATAACTCCTCTAATGTCTTTGATTATTTAGCTCTGAAGGTTAATTTTTCTGTATTACTCAGATGGTTAGGCTTTCTTCTACAGAGATTCATAATTCAAGCAGGCTTTCCTTTAGCACCAATGATCAAGCAATAAGTGACCCCAGTTTGGCTGTTAGCAATATTCTAACAATCATCAATAACCTAGCAGCCAGAATACCAGAAAATTCTAATATTCTCCATCCTCTCAGCATCGTGGATCACCTCATAAATAGCTCTTCTTCCAATACTGCTGATATAAGTTCTTCTCTTCGTAACTCTGACAATAACGTTATCCAAATTTCCTATTTTCTGGATCGTCTGTCATCCAACCAATCTCGTCTCTCATCCTTTGATCCAACAATGATGTCATTTAGGATGACGGCTACGATTTTCATACCTCCGTTTCATGGTTTGGCTATGGCTACTGTTTTCCTACTGTACTCTAAATATCTATTCTAACCGAACATCTTTGAATGAGGAACTTCACCTCCCACTACATTCAAAACTTCGGATCACTAACCAAGACATAGTTTTCCAATAAGCGTGCCAAAGTAGAATATAATAAATAAATAAATTCGGTATTTCTCAAGTAGATTAAATCAAAACACAAACTGCACGCTTATCGTACAACACAGCCCACAATAGCGTAAAATTTATCAATAATACCCGACTTTTAAAGAAGTCCATATGCAGAAAACTTTCTGATTCTCTCTCTCTCTCTCTCTCTCTCTTTCACGCGCACACACACACACACATACACACCAAGAACAGCTCGCAGTATACGTCGCTTTATCTTTCGTCAGAAAGATATTAGAAACATCGTTAAAAGCATAAGCATATTTTCGTTTCTCTGACCTGTTCAATTCCCACCAATATTGTTCTCCCATTTGAGGTGATGCACCAAAACTTTCATAAAATGTTAGAGACTATCCACAAGATGACAGTCTGCATAATAGATTACTCTTCTCTGGTACATTTCCTCCAATCACTTTTATAGGCGTTTTGTTTCTGCATTATGCCTTTTTCTATACATATTTTAATAGATTCTGTTTCACCGAACTTCCTGGCATCATTCGTTCACTTTCCTCTTGACATGTAGAAAAAACACGAGTAGCCGAAGGTCAAATCAATGCATAGTTTGCCTTTAAACTTATCAAATCAACTTTTCATATTTCTCTTTCATTCATCTACCTCTGTATTTTGAAATAGCCTTACTCACTTTGTTTACCCAATATTCTTCAGTGCTTTGGTCAGTGAGGACGGCTATTCACAACTACTCTAGATGTTCGAGAAAAACGTCTAGGTTCAAATTATTCCTTTTATCCTCCTCTTTCACTTGTCCACATACAGCACTGTTATCTTATAGCCTTTGGGATCTCTCACATGTCGGTTTGATAAAAAAGATAAAAAAATAACAATTATACCGTTCGTTGTCCCTTGCCACCTGAACTCTCTCCACAGGCACTGCTTGAGATTAATAAATGTGATTCACTTAAATCTATTTTGAATTTCAAAATAACTTTGTCAAATATCAAGTTGCTTTCAGAGATACAAAACAAATGACTGAATCCCAATCTGATTATTTTATTATCTTTTAATATTTATCTTATCTTAAAGTACATACTACGTTTTACAAAAACCACCGTAATAAATGCGTTAATATTTCTGTTAGCTTTTCTTTTAGAAAAATCTATTGGAAAACACCTTTATAGGGGAATTCGCAACTTTATAGGGCATGTATAGTTTCAGAATTCTATAGACTTTCAGAAGAAAAATTTACAAGCTCTGTTTTGGCCGCAAACTAAAAGAATTTTTGCTAGACTTCTTTAAGTTGTTCCCCAGTTGGACGGTCTTTGCTGCAGTCAAAGTAAGGGTTTTATTTTTTACCGACAACTGGGGGAGGGGTTAACCTAAAAGCTCAGACAAATCAAATAAAACTAACATTCGTAAGAAAGTAGTATCAGGAAGGGTTTAGGACTACAAGATGATGGTTGCCTGCCATAATCTCGTCCTCCAAAATCTTCAACCTCATCATTAGTGAATTCAACTATCGGTTGAGACCGACTATCTACCTTTTTTTTCCAAACGTACTTAGGCTTGAATTCCCTCTGATATCTTTGGGGGGGATAAAAGCCTTGATAAGGGGACACCACAGTAATTATAATGCTAGCAAGATTATATTTTTGTATTCAGAAGAGCGACTTTAATCACCAAAACACTTCATAGAATTCGAATTTTTTTGCCGATTTTTGTCCCTCTTTTGTACACAAATAATTAGAGTTACTTTCACTGCTATTATCACAAGTTGCTTTTAAAATAAAACTATCGCTTTAAGGATACAAACAAATACTTAATTTTACAGGTATTACTACAGTGCTAACACTATCAACCTTTGGCCTCGACACCAAAACAGATCTTCCTAAAGTGTCCTATCCCACGGCTCTGGATTGGTTTGTGATCATGTGCTTCATGTTCGTCATAGCTACATTACTGGAATTTGCAGGGGTTCATTATTTTACGAAAGTCGGCTTCGGCGAATATCCCGAGACTGATGATTCATTTCACTCAACTCAGGAGGATAAGTCAGAAATCGTAGTGCCAAGAAACACATGTGCAACAGTTTGTCCAGGAGAACAGGTAAGAAAATGAAACAATGAACACAGAATTCAAAATCAAGTCATAGAAATGAACTTATTCTGATTTGCTTAACTAACACATTCACTAACATTCTAATCAGTTAAAAGTATCTTGGAATTGCAATCATTCTATAAATAATATCCAGCTCTTTTCTGCGATAACTATTTCATTTGAAATGTATCCAATGATGGTATTCTGAATTTAGTTACAGTTAGTAAATTTTAATTATTAAATAATCAGTGTACTTATGCAATCTCATTCTCTTATTAAAGCAAAGTGGGACTGACATAATATACATATATAATTCCATATACATTAATGAGTCAAAACTCTATGAACACCTATATAGTAACGTGTTAGAGCCCCTTTGTTCACTAGACCACCACCACGGAGGTGTCCCGAGGTATTCTAAATCAGCTAGACAGAATACAGTCCAGAAAGTCAGCGACCGAGCGAAGCAATGGTGGCAGATGATGCTTTTCACATGATTATACAAATGCGCAGGCGTTGGGATTTAAATCAAGAGAATTAGACAGTCGACCAGGGAATATGTTCTTCAAACCATAGTTAGCAGAGGTGTGAGCTTTGTGACATGAACTGTTGTCTTGTTGGAAGGGTCCAGATGCATTTCCCAGTTAAGAATTAATTATCAATATCTATTCAAAAGGGATATACGGAGGTCCTGATGTGCATAGAGTAGCATATTAATACATTGACACAAGCCATAAAAGCGACCTACACATTATTTAAAAAAAAAATAAAGATAATATTTTGATCTTATCTGTATTTTTCAGAATTTACAATATTTTGGCAACAAAGTGTTACCAAAAGGACTCAATTTTTTCCTCATCAAATTAGAAATACGAAAAAAACAAACAGAAAGAGAGAGGGAAGGAGATAAGTTATTAATATTGCAGTTTAATATCATCATCATCATCTTGACTGATTAAAATTTTAAAGAACATCCCAAACGCATTTGGGCATTTGAAAGTTTAGAGAAATGTCTTTAACCGCTCTGATAATACTTTCATCGTTTGGGTAGAATTCGCCAGTACTAATAACAACTCAGATGTATTTATATTATCAATAGACTATTCATTCAGGTAATCACATTCCCAAACTACTCGTATATTCCTTATTTTGAGTTTCACTCACGAAAGCTTGTAACCTTGGCAGTACCATTAATATTGATACTGTGGCTTAACTGAAAGTTAGCAAATCCTGAAGCTCTGCTCTAGAAACTAAGCACAAAAATCTTCCAAGCCACTTCAGGTTTCTAATACACAAGGTGGCCTCACATCGGCCAACGAAAATCATCTCTCCCAACTTTCACAAACATTTAAACACATAGCAGATTTGAACCCACATCCTATTGGTCGGATCTGCAACTACTAGGCCTGCCTATTAGTCTGTGTGTGTGTGCGTGCGTGCGTGCGTGTGTGTGTGTGTGTGTGTGTGTGTGTGTGTGTGTGTGTGTGTGTGTGTGTGTGTGTGTGTGTGTGTGTGTGTGTGTGTGTGTGTGTGTGTGTGTGTGTGTGTGTGTGTGTGTGTGTGTGTGTGTGTGTGTGTACGTGCGTGCGTGCGTGCAACACTGTTTATATATATATATATATATATATTATAATTTGTTTATTTTCACAGGATGGCTTCTCTCGCTACACCAGAGCTAGAGATGGATCCATTCAGTCTGGAAAACTTCGTCAAATTCGTTCAACAAGTCGCTATATCCGATCCTGTTGCATCCAGTTTTGGAACTGCATAGTCGGTAGTGAACATTACAAAGCCGAAATGAGACGAAGAGTCGCAGGACGCGTGGGGACTGTGAACAGTGTAAGCAAGATCGATGAATTGTCCAGAATTCTCTTTCCATTCAGCTTTATCGTGTTGAATCTATTCTATTGGTTTTCGTACGGTAGTGACCACAGTTCTTCTGATTGGAATAACACGTGATTCAAGACCATCCTAACAGTCAGCAAATGCATTTAATAGCAAATATTTTTATCTCACGATTTGTATTTTGATTAGTTAGAAACATAAAAATAATACATTATTCCAATTCGTCCATACATCAGAAAACGAAAAGTATAAGCAGATAATGAAGTCTGTTAGAAAGGTACATCTGCAATCCTCCATCTTTGAAATCAATCCATGAGTCTTTAGCATCTCAAAAAGAAAATATGATTTGTTATTAAAATAACTTGCAGCATTCTAAAATGGCTAAAATATTCTTATATGTGAGTTACCTAGAAATGATCACGTCGGAAATTATAGGATTATCTTGCATGATATCTTCTTCAGTTTCTGAAAAAGATATCATGCAAGATTCTCGATAATATCTAATGGTCTGTTACATTTCTCTGACCTTTTTTCTCGCAATGATACTAAGTAAGAAATCCATAAAGACTAATGCTAATCTCTCTTTTGTCGGAACAGTTTCATGGTTGAGACAAAGTTATTGAGTTTGGTAATAATAGCCAAAGTTTTGAGATCAAACTTGACACGTTGCTATTGTCGACATCATTATAACCTGAAACTAATTTTTCCCTCTCATATTAATTGGGAAAAAATTAACAGAGGGATATTAAGTATATTAAGTTCATTTTCCTATTCTCTCCTCTCTCTCTCTCTCTCTCTCTCTCTCTGACACTCACGCATTCAAAATATACAGATATTTGTAACTTTATACGATTTCCTATCATCCACTAATGCTAGAAGAAAATCAATTCACTTTCTGGACTTTCTGTCCAGAAGTAATTTTGGAAAAAAAGCTACCATCGAGCCATGCATTCACTTAGCAGATGTAGCAGTGACAGTATTTATTTATTTATTTTCATGTAAACTGAAAATTAAAGGAGGCTATTTGAGGATTTTATACCTTAATAAAAATCTACACAGCTTCCTCAGTTTAATCAATTTCAACGAAACCCATTGGTTAGAAAGTCCAGAGTTAGAATTCCGTATAGGATGCAAACGTTTATCAGGTCTCCTCTTTAGATGAAAATATGTTTAGAGGCAAACCGGCTTAGAGAACACACACACACACACACACACACACACACACACACACACACACACACACACACACACACACACACACACACACACACACACACACACACACACACACACACACACACACACACACACACACACACACACACACACACAAATTCTCTTTTGTGTGTGTGTGCCAAAATATACTGTATATTTTGGCATTAGACTAGCAACCTTTTTCTAAACTCATGTTTACAAATGTCGACCTACCAATGTTAATTGGTAGGTCGTGGACCTTGAGGACCTGTATGTGCCGTGAATTATTATAATTATTAGCTTTTCAACCTATTTTTCAATCTATCAGGGATGTTATATTTCAGCTCTGATATCGCATCTCCTCTCAGAAATCATGCTCTATCAGTGCCATGTGCGAAATGTAGGTGAGGATTGAGCAAGAAGAAATCTATTGACATCTTTCTTGAAGAGTTGAAAGTTGTAGTTGTTGGGAAACATTTCGAAAGCTGTCCACAGAAATATCAGTAACAAAATAAAGATAATAACAGATATTCAATATATCTTCTACGATTATGTATGGTAGAGTCAAGCCATTTGTCACAGATAACTTCGTGAACTCATGCGTTTACTATAAGCAGTTGTTATAGTCAATAGTTATAAATTTAGTCCGGAATAACGACTCCTTCAATCAAAACAAAAAACATTGTCTTAAAATATGTTGTCTTAATGGTAAAGATTTCATATCAGAGGGGACATGCATTACACTGAGGGTAGGCACCTTTTATGAATAATGTGGCAGTGCAGGACGATTTTGTTGCGACTGGACACACACGAAGAATAACCGAGTACGGAAGTTTTACTTGGAAATACTTTCCAAGTAAACTTCAGTTTGATATTTTAATGCAGTTGCCTTCGAGTTGTCTCCCAAACTCCCTGATTCTTGTATCGTGTGGAAAGTTTATTTATAAATCTTTCTTCCATTCGCATAAATGGACAGTCCGTTGAAAGTAGCTTATATGCAATTGTTAATTTCGGCATCAATGGATATTGATAGAAAAATGTACCCAAATTTCACCAACTCAATCACAAAACAGTATCAATTTCACCATGATGTGTGATATTAGAGCCAACAGATAGTCAAACACATCTTGGTTGATATCATTACCGATCACCTCCTAGCTGATAACAAACTACATTTTCCAGTTTCGAAAGTTAAAAACCCGCCAGTCACGGTTGTCTTTCTTAATTGTAAGTGCCTTATGAAGAATTTGTCTCCGAATTATGGCTAAATTACGGTCTTCCTAGTGCAGTAAGCATTCGCAAATCAGTAATGTAAGAATATTGTAGTGAATTTTAACTTTAGTTTCAATCATACAAAACTTGTTTTTCCTTTTTTTGGCTTGAAGGCCTTTTCATCTGCATAGTTTGTACAAACACATGCATCGTACTTTAAGTTACTAATTTGAGAATCTTAATGATAATCTTTCATTTCTTGTAACTTTATTTTAGTCAGATAAGCACAGCAAACCAGTAAGGCCAGCATACTTCGTTGGTAATCCACGTGACTTCTGGGGTACGATACAATTAAGTTGGAGTACTTTTAGAAATTAATGATAAACTTTCCACATTAAACAAAAGCGAACATGAACCATTTAACTACGGAAATTTTGCATTCTGATAAGTTGTGTTGGAATCTACACTGAGCATCAAGAGCTTCACTGAAGGTAGAGATTTGAGTGCTGTACTACACACGTATATGCGATGACGTTTTATTTTCTCTCTCTCTCTCTCTCTCTCTCTCTCTCTCTCTCTCTCTCTCTCTCTTTGGATCGATTCAAAAAAAATTATAATAAAACGATATTAGTGAATATGAACTTTCTGTTTGGGGCCACATATTTGCTACTTCTGGTAATTAATATACTTTTTATTGTTAGTCCAAGCATAACTGGTTATAAAATAACTGAACTGAGATCGAATGTAATTCTGCGAAAAGAAAATTCTGGTTGTAGCTTCTGGAAAGTATTCATGAAGATGAATGGAAAATTGTTCCAAAGGACTGAAATACAAGAATGAATAAAGAGAAAGAAAAGTTACTTCTTGAATGTTGAAAAACTAATACTCGGGTAAAAACCGAAAGAAATATTGATGTTAATTCAATACCAATCAAAATAGCTACATGAAATGTCAATTAAACAAAGCAGCGTTATTTTTTCTATTATAAAAACCTACCTGTATAACATACCCTTATTATCGAAGTCGGTACTTTTTGAGGGGATTTTTGGACGCCATCCCAGATGTGAAAAAAATAATTAACATTAAAAGAGTGTTTAGGCTATTCAACATTTGGGATGAAACAGGAAAAGTTTGGAAAAGGTCAGCTTTAAAACATGAGGAAACGATTACAGTGAAGAATATGAATGATGGTCAGTAAATCCGTGGTTCAGATGCATTTTATCCCACTTAGAAATAGGTGAGATTTGAAATATTGTATGCAAAGGAACCACTGAATCAAGACCGCAGTTTCCTTTTCGTGTGGGAATACCGAAGAGCTTCATTCTTTAAAAAAACATAGACTTCGGAGACCGTAGTGAAGGGCGAAACAATACTGTAGTATAGCACTAATTGCTACTTTCAATAGAAAGTAGTAATTCCTCCTAAACTACAATTTTTGAAAGTTGAGGGTTTCTGTTATGTTTGTTCGTTAACTACACACTTAAAATCTTCAACAGTCACACCTCCGTGTCTTCCTTACAATTAGCAGGAAGAATATATCCAACCTTTCAACGTAATGTGGGTTTGTAGTATTTCACCGGCTGACCACGAATTAGATTTCTTTTATAAAAAGGTCTGAGAAAGACTTCTGAAACTTCTACTCCATGAAAGAGTGAAAATAGGTCATTTGAAAAATCGAAATACAAGCGGAGATGTGAATTGAATTCAGAGTGAAAATCAGAGATGTTATCTATGATAATCACACCATTACTTCCTTGGCATTAAACGAGTTTCACTTTACCTACAGATGGTGATGGTGGTTTATTTATGGACGCATTTCTGTACGTTTCCTACTTAATGTGTGTCATACGTTTTCTATCTTAGAAAAGAAAAAAATGGAATCGCATTATAGGCTGTTACCTTAAATGATTTTCAGATAAGATGGCCCAAATGGTTACAAGTTATTTCCCTTCATAATTCTTTTAATTACGGAAATATTACTTTGGTATAATTCATTTATAAAAATAGTTTTTTAACCAGTCCAATCATCATTAGAAAATGTGTTTCCTGAATTTTAATTATTTCCCATAATATCTTTTTTTTGTGTTAGGATGCATTCTAATCTAAATTATTTTTTCCTAAGAGAACACATATTTTTAATAATATACTGTATAATTATATCCTAATGCTGTTTTATGACGCAACCTGTTATCTGCTATGTCATCAATAAAGCAAAACTCGAAGTTGTCCTAATACGAAGAATTTGTGCATTGTTGGAAAACGATTATTTGAAATTCACATTGTTAAAGAACTAATAATTTTGCGATTAGTCAACACACTACAAAGAATTCACTACGTTTTTTAATTATTTGCTAACAATGATTGATACTGTGTCTCTATTTCCACATAGTAAAGGTGATCTACGAATGAAGTTGTCACTGTCAGCTTAAACGTCCATCTCTCTCTCTCTCTCCTAAGAACTACTACACTTTCTTCCCAAATATTTATCTGTTCTGTGTATTAAAAGTGAAGTAAATCTGTCTTTGTCATATGTTCGAGTTCTTTTGTCAACTGCTGTAATGTAGTTTAAATAAAGGATGCTTAGACCTATGTATCACTTTTATTTTTACTGAGCAGTCACTACTAGAGACATCTATTACTTCAAATTGCTGTACAGGAATGCGATCTAGAAGAATTTTCATGTTACTTTTCTTCGAGTTCTATTGCTTGTCTCGGTATCATTTTAATCTTATAAGACACAGCAGATATTAAATAGAAATTTTAAAAATATGAGAAAAATAATTATATATCATTTGGCAATGGTACACAAACGAACAGTTAAAACGTCGACTATGCAAATAAAACTCTGCAGATGTAATAATGTATCCTTTAACAAATAAACAAGCCATAGAAATCTTCAGAAGATCAACAATTAACAATCATTAATGATATTGTTCGAAAAATTTATAATATTAAAGACAAGTTAAAATTCATAAGATATTAGGAATGACGAATTTAAACTAATATTATGTTTATATACCCATCGAAAATCTATTATTATGTTGCTGTTGTTGTTGTTATTGTTGTAAAATAATCATGATATTTTACAACAACAAGTCAAAAGTTCCAATAAATACCGAATAAGTAGAGTTATGGGATGATAAATATTAACAATATTTCTGGAAGCATTTATATAAAAAAATCCATTGAATTCCATGAATATATTACAATGGGATAATAACAATCAACACAAAAATCAGCTTTTTTTATCAAAGAATTATAATTACTTCGTCATCAAAGTTGACTAATTTAAGAAATCTTCAGAAAATTAATACCATCTTTACTGTGGAAAAATTTTTATAAATAATAATATATTTTTTGAAAAATACTTTTTAAAAATTATTTTTCAAAACACAATTGTTTTAACTTTCTGGAATCGGAGACTAATCAGAGTTCGAATTTACTCTTTTAAAGACTTTGGATTTTTTTGAATACATTTTTAAAAAAAATTTCTTTACAACAACTGCATTCAATAAATTTTCGGTAAAATAGTCCATTTTCACATTTTTTGAAACAAATTTAGAAAATAAATTATATATTCTAATATATAATAATCCTAGTGATGTACTAATGACATTATTCTGAAAAATAATTTTGAAGATTGTACGATTCTGTATTAATGTGAGCCTTCGTGAAGTTTCAAGACGAAATTTATATTTAATATTTAATATGAATTGTATGTAAAGGAAGAAAGCTGAAAGACTCTTGTGCAAATTGGATCTAAAGATCATTAGGTGCTGTGTGGAAAATATCTAAATCTACACATTGTATTGTCCGTGTGTTAAAGCTTATGGCAATATAAATACAATTAATACAATAGAAAAATATGTCTTTTCTTAAAATATTTAATCGCAGTTATCGAAGTCAAAAATCGTAATTAACAATATATAAAATAGTAAATTGGAGATAATTCAATTATGCGAGGAAATGTTTTAATGAAATAAATGCGATATAATTAAAATAGGACCACACACACACACACACACACACACACACACACACACACACACACACACAAACACACACACGAATACAGATTTGCCTGTAATCCCAACATCGGTTAAATAGGAGGCCTGTATTTCGTTTGTACGTTCATTATCACCATAATTTGTTTATTTAGAAAATGTTTTGTGTACTCTATGCCAAGTGATAAAAATAAACATGTAAACGTTATTTATTGAAAACATTTTGAAAAATTTATCAAAATCAAAGAAAGTATGCTTTTTTAACAAAAGTTGATTATAACCCATCATTTTTTCATATGATATAAGTTGATAAACTTGGATGATGATGCTAATTATTGCAACAAAGAAATACCAGTTCTAAATTTCTTTTCAACTTACTTTTTTTTTTTTTTGATGATGATGATATGACTGTTTTTATGGGTAATATAATATATTAATATATTACATATTACAAAAAATATTACATATTACAAAAATTACAAAAACACATTCTAAAGGAAATAAATTTAATATAAATATGTTTTATTTATTTTATTTTTGGCGACTCAGTTAATAGAATTTGATTCTAAACTCATTCTCCAAATTTTATGCGATTGGGATGCAACGTTAAATACCTGTTCTTATGCTTCAAAAAACTAGTCTGGGCTGTTCAAGACCAACTTTTCATTGCGTTCTCTTAAATATATTTGTTTTCAGGTCATTAAATATCTTTCAATTTCCAAAGAAAAGGAATAGGATCTAACAATCTTTTTTACTGCAAGAAAAACAGTTGGTTTCTTTTTTTTTATCTTTATATTTCAGAAATTACACATTCTCCATTAAAACCGTAATATTTTGCCAACTTTAAAGGAATCACGGGGAAACCAATGCGAATAATGAGTGAATTTAACTATTATTTGATTATTTTTAACGGTCTCAAAACGCAATATTTACTAACACAGTTTGATATCTTTATGCAACTAACAACACTCAGACTAAACTGCTTTATGGCAAAGGTATCTCAACTTAACATTTTGAAGCAAACAACAAACTAGATACAACTTACACGGGAATACTAACGCATGTGTGCCGGAAAATATCACAAAACACAACAAAAACAGATCAGTCACATAAAATTACACAACTTGGAAGATGTATTTTTTTTTGTATTTTTTTTAAATATTTCTTGGCATATTAACCATCGACAGGAGTCTGCATAAATAGCACAGACATTGATTGGTTGAGTCAATGGAAGAGACTTTGACTATAATGGCACCTAGTTGTAGTTACATTACCCTCGGAGAAAAGAACGATTTAGTACCGATATAATATACATGAAAAATGATAGATTTTATATATAACTATATACACAGTATTTATATATATTTATATATATATATTCTGATTCTGCTATTCGTCTTGTATTATATTCTCTAAAGAATCTATCCATCCTCTTTTCTTCGCATCATCATGAGCAAAAATAGAATTCATGTATATATAAGTCCAGCAGTAACACGTGTATTATTGGGAACACTTCGATGTCTGTTGGTATTTTGGTTCATTGTTCATGACGTCATGATATGTACCCGTTTTCACTATTGCAGTTAGCTTAACGTCTGCATCTGCCAGTGGAATCATCTGGTGAACAAATTGAACAAATTCTTGCGTATAAGTGTCGTCTAAAAGCGCCAATCATGTGTCTCTCCACAAATACGTAAACCAGTATATTAGATTGATCCCCATAAAGCACGCAGGAAACAAGATTCGAGATACTCGATCTATTTTGCTGACACTGTTCAACTGGAAACCATGATACGTTGAAGCTCTTCTTCTTCTTCTTCGTCGTCGATCTTTCTTCTGAACACAAGAATGATTTGGATGGACAGAAGGAGGGGCAGAAGACTGATTGGTGATTCGACCATTTTGGGACTGTCGTGGTCGTAATGGAAGTCTGTCTGGTACTGTTGCCACGTGTACAACAGAATTTGGTCGGGTATGAATGGCATCGGTAATTGGTAACTCACGATCAGTGGTATACACTGTAACCTGCGGATGAAAACACAATTCTCCTAAGTTATCGATATCTTCCAATGGCAAAGAATTCATCATGTAATAATTAGGAAAATCATGAAAAATATTCTTTAAATAAAATTATTGTATCTATATAAGCGAAAATAATTCAAATAATAAACTATAAGAATTAAATTTTAAATTAAACTTTAAATTAAGCCCAAAATCTAAAATAAAATAAAATATGATACATTTAATTTTGATCTGATAGATAAAGTTTAGATTGTATATTAAACAGAGCAACTGGTAAGAATCTACAATTAAGTTAGCGACAAATATATAAGAATAAATCAAAAAGATAAAGCTTTATTTAAAAAAAGGAAAAAATTAATAAATCAAAGGTATAATTTTAAGAAAAAACAGCCAATAAGAATCAAATGAAATAAATAAAAATTTAAGACACATTTTTCATATACAGACATATATAAAGACATTTTTCCATTTCATTTTGAGTTTATTCCTAATTAGATTGCTTATGATTAAATAAGTTTGAAATAAAATTATGAAAAAGTATTGAAAACTTTTAATTCATAATAAATTGTTGATTGAAATGTAACAATTATAAAACGTAAAATTATTGAAGCATAACAAAAATATAAAATGTGATAAGTAAATATCAAATATATCAAATAAATTATTTCCAGAAGACAAAAATGAATATGCCATAATTTTAAATGTTGAAACATTGTGTATATTCAACTGTAAAGCTTTTCAATTTCAATATGCAATGATCCTATAATTAAATTATTAATAGACATTACTAGAAATATTAGGGTGTGGGAATAATAAAATTACTGAAAAAGATTATTACCATAATTAATAAGAACATTATCATATAATTCTCTATTTTATTGCTCACAACTAGTCATTCTCCTATAAGACTTTGAAAGGTAATAGGTTCACTCCGTTTAATATGCTATTTTAAAATTCATATAATTGTGGATACCTTAGAAATAAGGAACAATATTATTCCATTCCTCATTCGTCTTCTCCACAGATATTGGGATACAATACCATGGCGCCATCTTCCGAATGAAAAAGTAAACATCATAAGTAATGAATAAAAAAACATCACTAGTGTAAGAACACAGTCCTCTTCATATCAATGAGGATTATTAAACTTGCGATTAAATAACTTCAATAAAGAATCAAAATAAATGGTACATTAGTGATAACATCAAGGTATACGTATATTATTAATATACAAAAATTATTAAAATCGCCATTAATGAGCATTAGTAGTAAAATTAAATCAGTATTAGTTATTTGTGTTAGAAAATCAATACTGTTATTAGTGAATTATTAATACTGAATTAATACTGTTATCTCTTAAAATGAGCAGCGATTTTTAAACTAAATTTATTGACTTATTAACCTTGCAAATCAATTAATATTGGAAAATAGCATGCCTCAGAGAGAAAAAAATAGATAATTTACTTTGTTATTAAAAAAATATAATTACCAGTAAAAACAATTAAGAATAATGACAGCGCCATCTATGTTAGAAAGTCGAAAACATGAATTTTTGGATCTCTGCAGGTTACCCTTCATTATTCAAAGCTAGACATGTACATATATTAGAGAAAAATATTTGGAAAAGAAATACTGGAAACAAAACGAAAAACAGTATAAAATGCTTACTAACTCGATTAACATTCCCTCCTTCTATTGTAGCGTTCAATTCTCCTGCTTTAGCTGGTCCTGGATTGGGATGCTTTTCTTCTTCTTTTTCCTCGTCTCCCTCTTCTTGACTCTCATCTTCCCATTCATCACTGGAGGATTCTGGTGAATTAGTTCCAGGCGGAAAATAATATTCTCCACTCCCAACCTTGGTGAAGTAGTGCACCATTGCGAACTGAATTATGGTAGCGAAAATGAACACGAAACTCAGGCCAACATAGAAGTCCAGAGCGGTGCAATAAGGCACCTTTGGAAGATCATTGCGACTTTCGAGGCCCAGAAAAGTCATTGTGAGGACGGTGGTGACACCTAGTGAGAACAGAGTGTACACATAATTTCGTTAATATGGTCATTTACTTTTTTATATGTTACATGGGGAAAAAGCATGTGCAAAAAAGCCAAGCTTTTTTTGCATATGCAAGAATTTTTTAACAGAATTAAAATATTTACTTATTTTCATTATGAACGAACATATCTGCATTTCTCTTAATAATACTATTTATCTTTAAGAGAATTTCAGCTATATAAAGCCAATTTAATAAACTTAATAACTTGGACCTTCAAATATGCAATTTGTAATAACATGATATCTGAATGAATGAGATATCCTTAAAAACACTCACATTGCATGTCTTAAAATTCATTCAAATACACACTTTGACGAAAAACATGGAGAGAGTTGCAGCCTATATTTATAAAATACTGTACCTCCAAGGGTCATTGGATATCTCTAAGACTGCCAGAAAAGGCATACGACTGAATGAGAAATATATGAAAATTTTCATTTGGTTTTTTTGGAAAACATATCTATCTTATATGCCGAACAATGAATACATGCAAAGAGTTAATCGAGAATATTTTAGAAGAGAAAGATAGTCGGATGTATTTGGGAAATTTTTCTGTAAATGTGGATGCGTAACTCTGGACTTTGTAATTAAGTATATCAAGTCTGCATTTGACAAAGTCGTGAAGAATTATAATCCTCAGCTAACACTAAAAACCTAAAATACTGACTTCCGAAGCCAATGCTTGTTGAGAAAGCTGTTTTCCTTATCTTGTGATATCTTAGAGAATCCATTTGGAGAGCCGATCAATCTGTCATTCACCAGCGATCCAAGTCCTTCTATTTTATGTAAACAGCTAAACGCCACGAATAATTGCAGAAGAGCATACAGCTCCTTGTTGATAACAACAGGCACATATAATTCTTAGAAAGATCTGCGTTCTATCAACGCAACGAACAATGGCGGCAAAGACCACCGGGCACGTTGTCCGGTGATTTGAATTTCCAGGATATTATTCAGTGCAGCGTATGCGCAATATATGCTTCGAGAAAATTATAGAATATGCGGAAAGAAATTGAAACTAGAGAGAGAGAGAGAGAGAGAGAGAGAGAGAGTATGTATTAAGTGTTTTAAAAGTGAGTGTCTGTTCGGTGAAGAGAACCCAATAATTACCAACGATAATATGGGAAACGATGTTAATAATGTCGAACGTGCAGCCGCAGAAATAGAGGAGAACGAAATGAATACCAATAAAGAAACAGCGAGCTTAAATTTTATCCTTCGTAGAAAAAAGAGTGAAATTGAAAAACTGCAGAAGCGACAAGAGTTAAGAAAGGCTGAAAAAAGAAATAAGCAGATGATCCGAAAGAATAATAAACACCGGCCGAACAAACAAGAAAAACAAGTAAACGAGAACATTATGTATGGGGACAATAATCAGGGGAGTATTTAACGAAAGTATGACAAAATCGTGTTTCCCAGTAGCAGAAATTCACGATATTGCCCACGCCATCCGAATGCAAAAAGGTAAGTCGAAAGAAATGATTGTCTTAGTTGGTACAAATGATTTGAGAGGCGAGAAGTATTCTGTGAGGGAGGATGTAAAGGAATTGGTAGAAGAGGAACAACTGAAGAGCCAGAAGGTGAAGATTGTAAGTCTAGTAATCAAGGTGAGAATATTGCCTCCAATATTCTCACTGTGAAAGTGAAAGTGATTGTTGTGCGATATTGACTTGTGAGATTATAAAACATGAGGAATATTCTATCAAGAAGGGGTATTTTTTGGAACTATGAGGCAGGTGATTCGGATATGCTTAGGAAAAAACTTAAACCTGTAACATGACATAAAATGCTGCAGGATAAGAATGTTAGTAGTGAATGGGATATAGTTAAGGATCATCTAGAGCAGGAGTTTTCAACCTTTTCCAGTGGCGTACCACTATATTTAATTCAAGATATTAGATGTACCAGTAAGGCAGTGGCTCACGTACCACCAGTGGTACGCGTACCATAGGTCGAGAATCCCTGATCTAGAAGAAGCAGTATTAAATTGTATACCTAAGGTAAGGAGGGTTAATTGGATAGGCGTTAGATGGATGATTAATATCATTAGCACGAGATGCAGAAGAAGAAATGCTGTGGAGGATATATAAAGAGAAAGATGACCAGCATGACACTTAAGGCAAAATCATATTATGAGAAGAATTTAGCCGAGCAGGCCAGAAGAAATCCCAAAGTGTTCTTTCGTTATGAGACAAATAAAAGGAAGAATGAGTATGGAAGATGAACCTTAATGAGTGATGATGGTCAGGAGAAGACAGACGCGAATAAAACAATTGTGTTACTGAGTGACCACTTTGCAAGGGTATATCTTCCTAGTGAGGTAACTGCTTTAACCCATGCGAAGACATTAATGGGGGAACGGAGGTAGAAGAATTGGAGGTCCTTAGGATATAGCAGAATCTCAATATAAATACAGCTGTGGGATTAGATGGGATATCAGATGAGGTTTTGCGAGAATGTGCAAAGGAACTGACAATGCCTCTGATTAAACTGTTTAAGTCTCAGCTCTGGTAGAGTTCCAAGTGAGTGGAAAGAGGACAAAATTATTTCTTTGCATAAGGAAGGGTCTACGACTACAGTAGAAAATTATAGACCAATCAGTATCTCAGCATGGTGGTAAAAGTACTAGAAAAAATTGGTCAAAAAGCGAATTCAAGAATGGGTAGATACAAATATGATACTGCATGAAGGTTGACATGGCTTTGCGAAGGGTCTGTTGTGCCTTAGTAATTTACTAACTTTTTATAATAGAGAAACAGCTGAGTTGGATAAAGGAAATGGCTACAAGGATGATTCCGTTGCATGCATTTTGCAAAGGCATTTGACGGAATACCACATGGAACTGTCTTGCGCAAATTGGAATAAATGGGGATGATATGACACTGGTTAAGTGGTTACAAGGTTCAGTGCTGGGACGGATCATTCCTGTTTAATTTGTACATTAATATAGGAAATAGGAAATAACCTGAAAGTAAATATCCAGTTCTCTATTGATGATGCAATAGTAGAGTAACAGTTAATCGAGGTGATGTGGAGAGCTTTGCAGGACGATTTAAATTGGCTGTCAGTATGGGCAAAAGTTAATGGGTGCAGTTTAATGTCGAGAAATGTAGAGTTATGCATTTTGAGAAAAATAGATTATAAGCTGTGTATCACATTGATGGCACTGTGCTCCAGAAAACAGATGAAACTAGAGATTTAGGGGGAGTAGACACTGTCGGTGTCAGGTTATTTTGCATCCTAGGCAAAGTTTACAAGTGCGTCCGTTATTTCATAAACTAAAATGTTTTTAATTGACATTAAACAAAATAAAATTGTCTTTCAGGTTAAATTAATAGGTAAATTAATAGGGCTTTTTTATTTTCTTTTTTAATTAATTTGAAAATTCTCCGTTATAATTCATTTACAAAAAAAAAAGTTATAAAATACCGAAATTTAATATTTTAAAATGTTAACGTTCCTTAGCGGTAATTTCAAATCATTTAGATAAGGAACAAAAAAGAACCAAGAGTTAAATAGTAGAATAGTGTGATGTGTGAGGGATAAGGAAAAAGAATCGATACCTAAATCATATATCACTATTTAATTTTGATATTTTAGTAAAGTATGAATAAAGCATAGCTTGAAGTTTTGAGCCCTTCATAGCTTGCGCTCTAGGCAGTTGCCTAGTTTGCCTAAATGGTAATGCCAGCCCTGGTGGTAGACAAAGAGTTAAAGTTTAGAGGACACATCGCTAAGGTAGCACATAATATTACTTGGCGAGCGAAGAGCAAATTTACAAGTAGAGATAAGGAACTTGTAATTCCACTTTATAAGGCCTTTATACCCTCACATCTGGATTACTGTGCTCAAGTCTGGCCTCCTGGGTTTCTTCGGGATGTGGAAGCAGTGGAGAGGATTCAAGGCGAGTAACCAAGATGGTGAGTGGCCTATATAATGTTCCCTATGCGGATGGATTGAGGATGTGTGGATTGCAGAGGTTGTTGATAGGAGAAAAAGAGGGGATATGATAGAAACATTTAAGTTGCTTAAAGTGTTTTATAGGATAGATGCAGAGGAAATGTTTCAGCACTTGGCTGGAGGGACAAGAACAAGAGGTCATCCCTGGAAGCTGAATAAAGGGGTGATCAGAAGGTGTGTGATGACTAGATGTTTTTGCTTGCAGAGTGGTGAATGAGTGGAATGGGTTGTCAGAGTCAGTTGTGAGTGCTTTGTCTGTTAGTGGGAAGAGAGGTATGAGAGATTGTGTGGATAGTTAGGGTTTCCCGCGATGAATCTTCGGACTCCATGGAAGTGCCTTCATAATAATAATAATAATAATAATTAATAGACATTAATAGTCCATAATTCTAAATAACAACAACAATAGTAGCATGAGCAATGAAAGAACAGGGCGCATAGAAGAACCTAAACAGGTTCTTTTATGAACAGTAAAAATTTAATTCTGTGAAGCGCCGATTCATTCTACATACTCTTCCAGATGGATGGGTTTCTTTAGGTACGGAGGATAGCTAGCAAATGGTTTTTACCCGAGTGTGTTGTCTAATCAACGAGGCTTGAAGTGCAGTATAACGATATGGAATAGTTTTCTCGTTATATGAAGTTTGTACACTAAGTTTATGTATGGTATAAAAACTGCTAGATACAGCGTCGATGTTCTTGGCAACTGTGTATGTCCTATGTTGTAAAAATGGATAATACCACAGTCCATATTCCTTCCAAAATAATAACGCTGTGTTTCAAGAAATTAGTGCAAACATGTCGACTGAAACTGATCCTTGAACTAATCCCAATAGGACATTAGTGATTACTGAAAGATGAATTATGTTTTTATCTGCATATCTTGGCTTGTGGTAGAATTGTGTAACAGTTGCATTGGAGAGAAAATCTTACTTTAAACTTCATAAATAACATTGGCTTTGAATGAAATATTCGCCTTGAAAAGAATATTTTCTTCCGAAGAATTGTATTTTCATGTGATATATTTTCTTACGATTAATAACTCGATTTGTACATATTCTTCTGAATAATAGTCTATTCTCTTCGAGTACCACTTTATCTTTCGTAAGATGCAAATTTTTACTTTACTTCGAATGTTTAATCGAAAGAGTTGTATACGACAGAATGAGACTTGAACGAGGAAGAGGACAACTAATTTAATCGCTACAGGCAACGAATTTATCACAGAAAGTTGTTTGCTACTTCCACTGCCTTTGTATGCAGGAATATTTTAATAGGTCATTTCCTTTAGCTACATTAAAACAAACAGAAGCTACAGCGTGTAAACAGATGGGAAACATTTGAATGAGAAATCAGAGGGAAACTATTTTTAACTTTTCACTGTTGAACCTTGTTGAGTTGCTAAATAGTCCTTATAGTCCTTATAAGGACTGGCTTAAAGGGGCGAAGCAAGAATGCTTTTCATCTTCCCCGTTATCTGTAGAGGACAGTGTAGGGTTAAGGTGTTATTCAGCTATTAAAGCTCTGATCATGGCAGGAGGGTAACAGCAACAGCCGAGCCTCAGTGAAAACTTCATTGGCTAAAGCATTGCCATCCATTACCCTCCAAGAGTATATGTATGGCTCCATCCCCTGGTTGCTAAATGTACCCCTAAGATATAGTTATGTATATATATCTAGGAATAAAATCAGTGTATGCTTTAATTACCTTTTCAGTGTGGTATAATTCCAGATGAATGTTTATGGGCACATAACTGTCTTCATAATTAGACATCTTACTGAAGTATTATGCAGAACTCTTACATACTTTGCCAGCAGGATGAATTCAGCGTAAAATGACAAACGGTATGATATAACATAATCTAATAACTTACTGAGTATGGCGCTCACCCAGTAAGGTATTAGAGTCATCCTCATATCAACTGTACCTTCAGACGGAGGCCTCGATGATGATTGGTAGTATTGAATTTTGTTCCTATGTGTCAACTCCAGAAACATTCCAAGATTATAAACTGGATGGAGAGATTAAGACAGAGATGTCTTCAGATCTTATTCTAATTCGGTTTATGATCGTAACATGGTCAGGAAAAATGACTGATTGGATTGTTATTTCTTTCATGATCATAAGAACTGTATGGCTTATATTTTGCGATGGTAGGTCAAGGAAATGACATTTCAAAAGGCAATGACAAAAAGCATAACTCTTAATTCTCCAGATGTTTGTAATTAGGACATTTTCAATGATTAAAAGTTTCATAGAATACTTTATTTTAAATAAAGTATTCTATGAATGATTGGGTGAAATACTGGATGAAAATCATTGCTTTGAGGAGCGTAGCGCACGGTGACATTCGCTATTTCCTAACATCCTCTGCCATCTCATAGATGCAATAAGAATAATGTTGTTGTCATGGAAACGTGAAAGCTGACATAGCATTTGCTTAGTCAAATAATTACACAAATGAAACTATTTTATACAAAGAGTGCGTGTGCATGTGTGTGTGATAGAAAGAGAGAGAGAGAGAGAGAGAGAGAGAGAGAGAGAGAGAGAGAGATGATTTATTTCAACGATATTTATCGATCACTCTAATTAGAAACTGTCTTTTAATTAAACTGGGCATTTCGAGGAATGTTCACACTTCCAAATATGACAATTTAACATTTTAAAGAAATATTGCACTGTTTTGCATTCAACTTTCAGATGGAATTTAATACTGCTGGATGATTTTTAATTTAGATCATAAAATCTGCATCACCATAGTTTGAAATCGTGACGTTTAAATTAATAATTGTATTATGTTCATATTCAACAAAATTTAAAGTTCTTTTTATTAAAAAGTTGCATAATTGTCAATCCCACACATATCTGGATAACCGCATCTGTGGGACGTGTATTTGTTTGCCTTTCATCTGTCATTCTTCAATGATCCAAATGATATTTACAGCTTCTTTTATGAATTGTTCATCATCGTTACTGATCGCAAACAATCAGGACTTACCAGAATTCTGTTATGCCTCCCAGTATTATCATAATTATCCATCTTAGAAATAAGCGGCATTTTTGAATGGAGTGGATATTTAATGATAGTGTGAATCAGATAAATCTCAAATTGGAATAATTCTTTGATACAAATAGATAATTTTCGGACCCACAGTGTGCACATTGCACACAATATTTCGTACTGTTTGTGTGAAAAATAAAAATAAATTTGTCTAAATCTAGTTTTTCTGCTTTTGTGACCCTGAACTGAAGAAAAATAAAGTGCTTTAAAGAGATAGACATACCACTTAGGATATAATCGAAACTTCGTTCTCTAATGTTGTTTATTTTCATCATTGTCATTATCAACATTTTTTGGTTTTTTTGTTTCGTAAAAGTGTAAAAGATGTTGTGTAAACCTTATAGTTTTGATGGTTCTGAAAATATGTCAACCAACACAAGGAGAAATGCTCGGAATATTCATCTCTCTAAACATGGACAAATGAAAAGAAAGTTTTTATGGAAAAAAATACGTGAATATTACATATTTTTGGTTACTGTAACTCTACAGTCAATATAAAATGCGAATGTAAAGCGTATGGGAAATTTTATGAAGAAACGAATATGGTGATATTAAGAAACTTCTATTATGGCTGGTCAAAAAACAAACTTTACAAAACACTTTAAAAAAATTGATCCATCAAATTGATCCATCTGATTGATCCATCAAATTTACACAAAAGTTCTCAGAGTGAATTTCCAAAAGAGCATAAAATACTTTTCTTCAACTGTTTCTGTATGACGTGAAAAATAAAGCAATTGTTTGACTTACTTTTTTGGATCACTGGCCAAAAGCACCGTAAGCACTAAAACTGTACAAATGCCTGGTTTACACCAATTAGCATGTTGTTTCATTTCCTCTTCATATTGCTCAGTAAATTTGATTGAATATGGATGCAGATCATAAGTTATGACACGGGCTCGTTTTAAAGGATAAAATATGCTCATGTTGTCAATAAACTTAAGTACGATTTCTATTAAAATATTTTAATGAAACGTGGCTGTTGGTGTGAGAGGTCACGAGTGAATGTATGCTTTCTTACTGTGAGGAAATCTTAATCAAAATAAAATCTTCAACCTCACATGACAATTCCAAACATGCAGCTGAAAACAAAAGATACATCTGAGCAAGCAGATTTGAACTCCCAGCATTTGTTTTCTGCACATGACATTAAAAACATTTTATGTATGGAATGAAAGGGAACAGAAAACACCTTTTTTGTACTAAGAAGAAGGAGGAGAGAGAGAGAGAGAGAGAGAGAGAGATTATCCTAGAATGCTGCATAAGTATACGAATCCGGTGATAATATCCAGATCGTGAACTTATTACTGAAAGAGAAACGTAATTGCCACCTGTTCTTCAGCGACTTCCAAAAAAATAAATAAAACAAGCAACTACTTTTATATTTTAACGAAAGGAAATTCAGGATGGATCCTTCAAAACCTAGAAGTTTAAAATCGAATGAAAAGCCTTCCATTTCTAAATGTTTGATCACTCTTCTATCGCGTATCCTAGCCAACAAAGAAGTATTTGCAATAAAGGTCATATTGAAATCCGAAGAAACTCTATTAGTTGGCTAGGATACGCGACAATCTCATTTTCTTCCCATCCCGTATGCAATAAATAACTCTTTGGAAATCTCATCTCTTTTAAGAGAATGAAACTTGAAAATGAGAAATAATAAAGCGTCCGGATAACACTACTCACGTTAAAAAAATATAAAAAAATCCCTGTTAAAATTAAGCAGTCGGGTTCGACTACTTCGTAACTATGCAAAATCTGTAAAAAATTCCATTTGCAGTTCTTTGATTTTAATTAAAAGTATTTCTTGAAGAGAAGCAATTCCCTTCCGTTACGAAGGGTATTTGACGAAAGCATTAAATAACCTCTCTCTTAGAATAAACAGGTAATCAAAAGTTTTCCCCTTATTATTTGAGACAGTGCAACTTGAACAGAAAAAAAAATCGCGAGCTTCACAGTGACCGCTTTGTAAATAGCTAAACTTTAAATTCAGAATCCAGCAAGTATTGTATTGAATACTATTAAGCGCGCAGATACTGACTATTCTAAAAATAGAAAATCAAGAAAGTAATTCTTATCTTAGACTTTCTTCTTCAGAAGACAGCACTTTTCCGTGTTTTTGATCTCTTGAAGTGACTTAACTGCTTAAATTTCTACGTGCATTATATAGTAACATTATAACTACTATGACAATGCTTCCTGTGCAGCAATAATAATAATAATAATAATAATAATAATAATAATAATAATAATAATAATAATAATAATAATAATAATAATATTAATACACTTTAATTTTTTTTTCGTTCACAGTTGTCGTTGGTATTACAAAGAGAGAAACTAATGAAAAGAATATATTACACAGTCCAACACAATCTTTGCTGACTTTTATATGAGACGTGTTTTTTACTAACTTGGGTGCGCTGATTTCAAATATCAACCCCATGTTTCTCTATCACGTCAGGTTTTTCTCTCTATGGCATTTTCTTTTTGCTAATTTGTAAGTTTTTGATAGTTTTAAGGAGGCAGTACTATTTAGAGGATCAAACAAATCGATTTTTTAATATTATTTTCTGAAAGTATGTACTTTTAAAAATCTGTTCCTAACTTTTTATCAAGAAATCCGAAAAATTCCCGAAGATAAAGCCTATTATTCAAAGCGGTGCGCAGATCAGAATCGGAGCGCTCACCGCTCTCGCTTGTTAGTAAACGAATAAATGCGTAAGAACCTGCAACGGTACGTACTGGGGCTTTAAATGTGAGAGAGGCCGATAATTAGATACATAACTACTTAACAATATTCATTAAAAATTACAAGAATATTTATAAAAAAAATAACAATTTTACTTACACATGAGTTTCAGGGAATAAATTTTTGTTTGTAGCAATTTCTGCTGTGTGTTCTGTTTTGGCAATCCCTTTGAATACTCCAACAGTAGTCGGCCATCATGTGAGAATCCCATCTTCCTTGGTACCGATCTTCCATAGTTTTTAAGTCTTGATGAAATCTTTCGACTTGTTCATCGCTTACAGCAGCTAAATTCTCTGGAAATCTATCAAGACGACTGTATAGGAAATGAAGCTTTATGCTCATGTTGCAACCTAGGCGCTGGAAATTTTCAAGCATTGTTTCCACTAGATCTTTGTAATTGCACGATTTTTTGTTTCCAAGAAAATTATTCTCAACTATCGTAAATGAAGTCCAGGCCTCTTTCTCAATTTCGTTCATAAAGTTGATGAAATTTGGGTCTCTCATTAAAGTTCTAATTTGCAATTCATCACCTAAATGTATTAGGTCGGTTATCGGCCTCTCTCGCGTTCAAAGCGCCAGTACGTACCGTTGCAGGTTCTTAGGCATTTATTCGTTTACTAACAAGCGAGAGCGGTGAGCGCTCCGATTCTGATTTGCGCACCGCTTTGAATAATAGGCTATATCTTCAGGAATTTTTCGAATTTTTCGATAAAAAGTTAGGAACAGATTTTTAAAAGTACATACTTTTAGAAAATAATATTAAAAATCGATTTTTTTAACCTCTAAATAGTACTGCTTCCTAAAAACTATCAAAAACTTACAAATTAGCAATAAGAAAATGCCATAGAGGAAAAACCTGATAGAGAAAAATGGGTTTGATATTTGAAATCAGCGCACCCAAATTAGTAAAAAACAAGTGTCAGATCATAATCAGCAGAAAAAAAAAATTTTTGTTGGCCAGTGTAATTAGAATTTATTGTGTTTAGAGTTAAGACTATTATTTGAATCGTTTCGTTTCCGAACTCCATTATCTTCTTTATAATAGTATTTTTCTTTTCGTATATTGGATTGTGTGCAGCTCTTCTAGAGAAAATGACCTGTGGGTACTTGTGATTTTAATCACGCTTAGTGAATGCAAGAAGTTAGTGAATGTAATCTCGTCCCACCTGTATTATTTCCAAATCTTTTGCTTAAATGCAGTAGTGTCAATTATTTCGCATTGTTTCTTTCTTATGGCAAATTAATTTTTGCATTTATTTCTTATGCCCCAATCAATAGTTATGGGAGATACTGTTTTTTTTTTCTTGTTTTTTTTCCCCCGCATTTGATGTTTACATTTTGTTTCTAATCATTGGTGATTTAATTAATTCAGTTTCAAGAAAAATAATCTGAAAGCCAGATCAAACATAACATAACCTCTGGTGAAGTTGAAACATTATATAATAAGGATACATTAAAACTGCCTTTTATTTTATTTTTTGATGGATTTTTAATTACTAGCAATTTATTTCATTGGATTTAATGAAAATAAATGGTTGTTTTCTTTCAGAAAAACAAATTACATTGCATTATGCATTATACAAAAGCTGAGCGAAGTCAAAAAGGTAAGAAACGGAAATTCTTTTGTTAAAAACAGGAAGAACGGTTACGACAGTGAATATTTCGAAATTTAAAACATTACGGAATGACCACAGAATAATTATCTACAAAATACATCGCAATCGCAACGATTTCATATTGTTAGCAAAGACAATGAAATGTTTAGTGCTTGTTGTTTTGTGTGTTTCCCTCGCCTATTAAGTCTAATTAACTAAACCTAATCAAGATTCTACAGCCCAGTACATTTGTTCCTATAGCTAACATCCATCGAAATTGCCTCCACAATAGGCTTATATATTAATATATTCCTCATTCCATAACATCCCATTTTACTTTATTTTCAATGATTCCACAGCGTGGAATCATTGAAAATAAAGTAAAATGTTTAAGTTAAACCAACTAGTAAATGAAGTTGTCTATAAGCTAGCTACGATATGTTATTAAATTTCCTGTAAAATATTAGGATATGTTGTTTGAAAGGCGGAGATATACAACATTAAAATATGTGCATGCAGAAAACACCCATCTTACCAAGAGCGACTCTATCCGCTGTAGCTTCTCTATTGATCCAGAAAGCGACCCACGATAAGACTACTAGCATAATGCAGGGAGCGTACACTTCAATAATGAAGTACCCCATATGCCTCTTGAGGTGGAAACTCACTACAAGAACCGAGAAAGGACCTGAAAAGAACACAAAGAGAAGAACATGTAAAGATGATTTCGCTCAAACTATAATTTGAAGTTTACTTCGTATCCAGTGTGAGGCAGAAAGATGTTACCACATGAATCTAGCATGGGGGATAATAACACAGAGATCTTTCTAGTAGATCTAAATAAGGATGGCTTCCTACTATTTCACGTGTTTGTTTCTCTTCCGGAAGGCGCTACAGAGTTGAGATCACCAAGTTAATGAGGCTGCGGAAGCGCCACAGTAACCCTTCACTTTCAAGTCCCGCACATATACAAAATTCGATGTTGTCTTGGCAACAAGAGCATTCTCGAAGTATCTGTGCAGACCCACTTGTGGACTTTACTAATGAGAGGACCAGAAGACATCTTTTCATGTAGTAAACACCTGTCTCCACAGTGCATCTCAGACCCTTTTGATTTTATAGGCTAATGCAGGACTGCCGCTGGCCATCTGTTGCCAGCAATGTCCTGTCACCGCTACAGCGAGAAAGGAACGTGGCTTTTAAAAAAACGAAGTTATTAGCTTGAGAGCATGCAGGTATTAACAATGACTCAAGGAAGCAGTCGGCTTTGACAGCTATTAATAAACTATCTACGTAAAATCTGATAGTGACTATTATGAATAACATTTACAACATGATATCACGTTCCAATGAGCACAGACGTGCGTCCAAAACTTTATAAATCATTCTCATTAATCAATCGTGTATTTGTTTATTTTAACTTGAAACGTATGGCAAAGACAGCTACATGTACTGTAAATTCCCCTTTACATGTAGCTTCACTGCAGTATTAAATGTCATACAGTGAAACTATATGGTAACTCAACAGTGAAAACCAGAGAACAGTAAGCAGTTAAAACTTGCCTGAGGAACAACTAAACATTTACACCATGTAATGCATACTGATTGATCGAATATGATTAAACTGGTATTATTCAGAATCTATTCATATTCAGAAATATGACGACTTAAACTAAGTATTCGTAGGGTTTTTATACAGATAAATAAACCAGGAAAGTAATTAAGTATTCTAGCAGTGCTCGAGTATAGGATTTTCTGCCAAAAATGATACTGGAATATCGCACGAGGTACACACTTTTACCAGGCACATTAATAGTGCATTACCGTATTGGAGACACTTCCTGAATGTTCGTCAACATACAACTAGGCTAATAAGCGTATAGAATATTCCTGGCAGCCGTCAACCGTCTGCGTGACCGGACCATGAGACACGCATGTGCTAGCACGTACTACCTCCATCCACTTTATTCTGCTTCGATCCAACAACTAATAACTTCGAAAAATCTTTCTTCATAACGTTTGCTCACAAAAAAGAAGGACGCAAAAGAAGATAAAATGTGATGCAAGGGAAGAATAAAGAGTGAGATTATTAAAGTAAATTAACATATGAGAGTACACTATACTGACTAATAAGAATAGCCAGAAAAGTATTAAAATAGATATTAAAATAAAAGTAGATTTTAGTTCAATTTTTATTGAGTAAAGGTTAACATTAATATTAAGCTATAAAATAAATCAGCGATTTAGAGAACAGAGTAGAAGGTATGAGGTTTTGAAGACTTTTTCAGTTTGCACTGTTTTAAACATCGCTCAGATCGCACAATAATTTGATTTCTAATCTATGTTGAAGTGTAGACAGTGTTTATATTGTTTCCATTACTATTCCATAAATTTTTGTAAAATGTTTTACATACTATGTGAAATAAAAAAGTAAAAGCAATCGATTTTTATTTAATGTAGTAAGATAAAGTTAATAGAATAGTAGGATTATTTTTATGGCAATTAGCTTGTGTTTCGATTCCTTTAGGACAACAATTTTTGTGATTCTTAACGTGTATAAAATAACATTATATGTTGTTAACACAGATATTCGTCAAGATTTCGAATTGTTCATCATAATCTATATGGGCGAGATACAGTTACTAAGGAAGAATATCAAATTTGAATTCTTGAATTATGGTTGTTTTTGCTGAATGACAGAACGTTTTCTTGATTCCAAGGAACAATTTTTTTCACAACACTCCAGTGTGTTTATTACGAATATCACGTTTTAGTGTCCAAAGGTCCAAAACAGTTCAAACTGTTTTGGACCTTTTTCATTTATTTGTACACTTATCTTTGACTAATACACTTTTCATCATGCTGTTCTAATAATCATCACTTAATGAGGGGTTGATCCCTGTGTCAAACTCGGATGACTGCATTGCTGGTTAACGATGTAATCACAAACCAGAGGTGATATCTTTATCCGCCTCAAGGGGATTAAACGCAATAAGCACTTGAACGCGATATATATTATTCGTGTACACAAATCACCATTAATATTTTCTTTCTACTCCCCCCGTATTTTCTTCTGTCTGTAGCTTTTAATTTAGCAATTTCATTAATTTCCACATAATTTGATATGGTTGTTTTAAGAGAGTCATTTCCAACTTTAGGCACATTAGTCACATGTGGCTAGTGGGAGGATATGATAATTTTGAATTTCACGTCAGTCGCAATAAAACTGATTAAAATTCGTGAATTCTTTTTCTCTTTTGGTGTTCTTTTTTTTTGTAAAATAAGACTTAAAAGTGGAGAAATAATTGAACTCTGGCCAGACTACAATCCTTTGGCACTAAATGTGCAAGGCTACATGTTTCACTTGAAATATCACTATCTGACCTTACGGAAAACTATCAGTGGCAAGCTCTTCGTCACTCCCAGTACACTAAATGAGCTTTCCAGGTGTTAATATGTTTTTCTAAATTGAAATAGATATTTTTGAAATGATCCTCATAAAATATATTTCTATTCCTCTTTTAAAGAAAGACCTTTTTTGCTGTCATTTCTCTTAATTTGTATAAAATATTTTTATATATTTGCGGTAATATTGTGTACAGACGATCCCTTTTACATGTAGCTTCACTGCAGTGTTAAATGTCATACAGTGAAACTATATGTAACTCAACAGTGAAAACCACAGAACACTAAGCAGTTAAAACTTTCATGAACTTTTGGTTCAGGAAATACCGTTCATAACAGGAGTGTATAAGTGACAGTTGGGAAAAAAATTAATTTGCAGTCGCATTATTCTATAGAGACTTTATTCATATTAAACTTGAATCCTGGAACCCTTTTTGGTTTCTGTGTTGTAGATAATTTATTTATTGTCACTTGTAATAATACATTTTTGTGGTTTTGAATCTTTTTCCCAATTTCGCCAAAACTGGTTCCTTTTAAAAGCAAAACTGAGATGACCCAATAAGTTTTAGAAAATATCCCAAATATCCAATTTCTTTCTGACTAAAATTACTCATAATATGCAAACAGAAGGAGAATTTCTAAAATGTCTGTTCGTATACATAAAAACAACTAAAATGTAATATTTTCTAATGTCATCCTCATCTGCAAAGATGGAAAGGGCCAGAAATATTCACTTGCGCAATTTACGATCTGGATTGCTACTTATTTTTCATATAATAATTGAAATTATAGTAATCGGTTATTTCCTTCGTTATTATAGACAATTAGTAAAATAGCAATAAATCATAATAAGAAATTATTCAAACAGAAATAGAAAAAAGTTAAACTCTATATTATCTAAGCCCAATAGAGTATGTCACCTATCTGTTAAGGGTATTAGCTTGCCACTTCAGTTGAAAAGCCGTAAATTTTTTTTGTGTCTTTGATGCAAATCGAGTACAGATCTTTATAACTAAAGGCAACACTCGTTCTTCAACGCACTACGAAATATACGAGAACTAGAAATATATAAATATCAATGTATTCGTGTTGGGAAAATTTCATAATGAAAAGAAAATCATGATAGATTCCATTGATCTTTACGAAGAAATACAGATTTTACTTAAAACATAATCGCATGCCTAAAATAATAATAATAATAATAATAATAATAATAATAATAATAATAATAATAGTTATGCAATTTCGTTTATGATGCTTATGTGCAAGCAGTCACGTACCATGTGCTTATAAAAGGCATGAATTCCAAAACCATAGTATGTGTTGATTTCAATGACGTCAGTATCAAAAATTTCTGACTATCGGTAATATTAGCTGCATCGAAGAGCATCAGCGGTTTGAAATATGAATGTTTAACTGGAGAATCTTAAAAATGTACTTATAAAATACTTATACGCGTACATTTCAGAGTTCGTGTTTTCCAATAGTTCATTTATTATTACGACTGAGCGCGTCAAAAGTCCTAAGCGTTCTTTCCTTCACGACTGTAAACCTATTAGTTTTGCTGGCTGGTGTTCTTCGTTTAAAAAAAATCTGTACATATTCAGAGAAGATCTTAAGTTTTCTGGCATGGAGTAAATATCACTGGTACTGTAGACATTATCTGTAGATATGTTAACAAATTCAGCTATTTGTTTCCATCAAATAGCTGAATTTCATGTAAACAACATTGAGAAATTTTAAAATCTAAAACTACTTAAGTAAAATCCAAAATGCCGTATCACGTTTTAAACTACACAATGAAAAATTCAGTAAAATCGTGAAGGTAACAGATGATTCTCGCTGATGAGGTTGGAATTGGAATTGTTTAGAAACCAAAACTAAGAGTAGGAGGACAGAATTTCCTGACTAGCTCACTTTCATTTAAAAAGGTCCTTAACTTTAATGACGTTACAACACGCTTTTAAATGAAGCGATCTCTGTTCATAATAATGGCCACTCATCTAATAATGCGGCCTATTTGCAAGCAGGAAAAAGGAAAGTCAAACTCAGTACTGCAATCTGAGATTGATGTTTTCTCTCTCTCTCTAATCTCTCTTCCTAAAATAAATAAATAAATCGTCATATTTGATCGAATAGATCCACGGCCTTTTGTTTCTTTTAATTAAGTAGAAAAATATAGCTACAGCATTCAGTGAATATTTTTCAAGCTTACTTCAAAATGTGTTCTTAGAATGTTCGAAACAGAACATTTTAAGAACACTAAGATGTATTTCATAGATATTAATAAGATCAATCTATAGGAAGAAGACAATAATAAAGATATATAGTTAAAGACTTAGAGCTTAAGGAAAGGAAAATCACGAAGGATTTTAAAGAACTACAATTCAGGAGAAGCTCAGGCATCTTACGTCGTCTGTAATTCCCAAAAACGTAAGCAGTTTAGCATTTGACTATCTACTTTTCCTTTATTCTTATCTTCTTGTTATTTTCTTCTCTTTTCCTTTTCCACTATATCACTAATGGCTGCCTTCCATCTTCACCAATTTTACTTTTTTTCAGTCATATTTTCTCTTTTTTTCCTCTGATTTTTATCGCTTCTTGTTTACCTTTTCCAATAGTCCTTTAGCGTGCAAAAAGTGTTTTCATCTTAAAATCCGTTCAAAGTGAAAGCCGTTTTAAAATATTCAATCCAATTTCAGGTCTAGAGAAGACATTAGCGAGAATTTGAATAACAAAACAATTCTTGTTTCTGAAGAAACGTGATCCCTTCTTCTTCTGGTAAGTCGATGGCTATACTGAATCCAGCTATCGGGCACTAATGGTCCCTCCCAGAGATCGAAGTATAAGAATTACGATTTACATGGCTAAATATTCCGATATTTATATACCGCACACGCACACACACCAAAAAGTCTTGCCTTAACTTGAGCAAAAAACAGTCTCGCATCGCATAAACAAGTAAAGTGTTATTTATCGGCGGCTATGCCCAAACGAAGATGCGAAAAAGTTGTTCGAAGATTTGTTAAGCCATCAAGGGACATCTCAAGCTACTTACTCTCTTCAAATTACTTACCACATAGTTTTTGGCTTAATAAAACTCTTCACACCTGTATGATGTATTTTGAAATCCTTCAGCCTATTCTTCCATCTTTCTTATCCTTTATTTTACTTTCTTATGTCCAAATCTCTTTACGTTTATTAACCTCTTACAGTTCTTTCATAATCCTTCCTTGTTTTAGTAAGAAAGACTCGGGAAGATGTTAGCAAATTACTTTGTCGACTTACTGAAATAAGTTTTTAACAATGAAAAGTTTGAAATAATGAGTCTCGCACTACTCCGTATTGATCTCTCCATGGAGAAGAAAGGCGACAGCTGTATCTTCAGAGAATGGAACATAGTGACGCTAAATGAGAGCTAAAAAGGTGTTACGACTGCAGCCTGAGAATAATAAATGTGTCTTTGCTCACAAGGAGTTATCCTTAAAATGAAAAAGATTAAGATGTATTAATGAGCTTTTAATTTATACATAAAAATCTCTGAAGTGTAACTTTTGTTACATTGTTATTATTAGTCAGTTCTCAAATATTGAATAAACCCTACATTTTTTTTAATTCTGTTGTAACAGATATACTTAAGATATTAATTTAGAATTTTAGTTTCCAAAACATAATGCAAATATGTAAAAACAGAGTGTGAAGGGACGGAAACTGATTACAAAATATTAAAAAAGTGAAAAACAAAATAAAAAAACAGTAGAGTGACAGAAGGATAATTAAACGATGGAAGTGTTTTTCAAAAATGAAATTAATAGATAAATAGCGAAGAAAAAAGAAAAGAATAACAGATAAAGAGAGAAAAGCAAAGTGATAAAGAGAGAGTGCAAAACAGAGAAGGAGAGAGAGAAAAAGAGAGAGAAGAGAAAGTGATGAAAAAGAGATCGGAGAGGTTGAATATTAAATTATATCCAAAGTAAGGCAGGCTTTTATCTTTTATTTATTAATGTGTTTCCCACCCTCCTCTTTTCTAAAATTAAGGTAATTCGGAATGTGGCAAAGTTCTTGCACGTTATAGACATCAAGTTAATAACCCTATTCATTTTAATAAATTAATACCATATCATTCGAGTTGGTACACAATCCTTAATGTTTGCGAAATGATGATGTAATTTAAGCTAATATCATTTTAGCGTAACTTATGATCCTCCTCCATCTCCTGGGTCGTTGTTTGTTAATACATGATCACGTAGCCTCTCTCTTTGAGGGATGAATTCAAATTTGCTTTAGAAAGACTAATGCAATTTGATGAATTTATTAACTCATCAAATGAAACGAGTAATAAAATGTAACAAAATTAATTTCCTTGATGATTATTATGAAACGATTATGATGTTTCGCTTCAGTTCTATAGATCTACTACTAGAACAGTACATAAAGCTTCACTTTACGTCGGTTTCAACTCTTTTGCCGTATATGAATTATACACATATTCTTGAACTTTTCTTTTAATCATTTGTCTTCTCACTCTTCATGGATTCATATAAAAATAACTTTTCTTTCAGTTAACTAATTAAATATCTCCTTATTTAATTTCATTACCTAAGTGGATTAATCTAATATTATCCTATTTCACCCGTAAATCCCGGTATTTTAAAATGGATAACACTTGAATTAACCATCTAAAACCAGAAATACTCCGAAATGCAGAAAACATTTTACTTACTTCACACCATGAGAGGCCACATGACCTATAACACAAAACTAGCATGAATGTGCAGGTGATGAAAGAGAAAGACGTAAGCAGTTAACATGTGGATTGAAAATGACGGCTGTAATCAGTGGGGAAAACAGTATGGAGAATTTCTTCGATATGTTTGGAATTGACTATGAGTGAATATTCACCAGCGATTGCCCATGTTGTCCTATATGAGTAGAAAAAAGAAGAGCAATACCATGAAAGCATCTGAAAAAGCATAATACAGAAACAATGCTCCTATGAGAAAGGAGGGTAGAGAGAGAGAGAGAGAGAGAGAGAGAGGGTCACCTATTCGGTGGAGTGCTCTATTCGATATACAGCCAAGAATTCTTAGTTGGGGAGTTGAATGAATCACTACAAAAATGAGAAGAATGTTCTAAAATCGGTAGGATTTGGTATTTATAAAGTATTAAGTTACGCAGATGAGAAATACCTTTTATAAGGAAAAGAATACCAACATTTTAATGGAAGAATATGAAGCAGCGTTATTCGCCCTATTGGGAAGCCTCGAATGCGTTACCATCAGGTTCGGGTCCTGTGTACTATTTGATGGCTAGCCTATGGAAATCGCTTTGCTGCTGTACCATGAAATGGAGAAGTTGCTCGTTTCGTAATTTGTTAATAACAGTATGTTGACTATACTCAGCAAGGCCATCATCTGCGCTTCAATGAGAAGAGAGGTCTCTTCTCATTGCAGCATACAATGTGTGCTGCAATGTCTCATTGTATTGTCAGCATAGAATGCCATGATGGTATCTGTCAATCATCAAGGATCATGGCATGCAATGCAGCGATGTTTTCAGGTGTGATCGCTGTGGAAGGTCTTCCTGACCTGGGGCATTTGTTGTCTCCGAATGCCCAGTTTTATCCTTGTCCCCCATTTTCAAATTATTGGATATGCTGGAGAACGATTCCCGAAAGTCTTACACAAAGTTTGGTGAATCTCAATTGCCGACGTTTCTTGCAGTATGCAAAACTTGATGACGCGCGCGCGCCTCTCTGTCTTTGAATTTCTTCAAAACCTCTGGCATGTCTTCTTATGTATCCTAAAATAAAATGAACAAATTATTTCAATTTGATGAAGCATGGGGATTAGAGGATTTTTAAGATATGCTCTCTCTCTCTCTCTCTCTCTCTCTCTCTCTCGTGATTATATTCGTTGCTTTGATATCATTTTTGTTCTACGTGTTTATTAGAACTTGACAACCCTCTCTATTCGTATGCTTACAAGGCCGCAATATTTCCCTTGCCAGAAATCCGTTTGCAGAAAGAGATTATACCAACCAAAATTGTTTTAATACCCTTAGTCATTAACATCTTCAGTTGCTGAAAGTTTTCCTTGTGTGTTTTCCGAAATCTCCTCAAAAGCTGTAAAGTAGCAGTAATCATTTTCTATATAGTTCTCTATAGTCTGAGTAGAAAATTATGTATTTCATTTATTCTTGTTTGTATTGTTTATTACATATTGGACCGTTAATAGGCTGGTCATGAGCCTCTTCCAGTCACGTCAACCCCCTATGTATTACAGTATTTAAGTTGATTTTATTTTGTCACGAAAGGGTTTAAAAAACAAATAACTTTTTGAATAAAAATAATAAATAAAAATAAATAAATAATAAATAAAAAGTTATTAAATGTTTAAACCTCTTCATGAGTTATGGGCTACCCAGTATAAATTTAAATTACAATATTTTTCGGTAGGCCAAGGGCGTGTACCTTTAGTGTAATCTATAAGATTGTGCTCAGAACTCTACACCTTTTAGTCTCTACAAAATGTAGAGACTAAATTTTTTTTTTTTTTTTACATGCAGAAATTTTTTTCACATATTCTGCTCTGATTGTGATTTCCATACCTTCAAGCAAAATACGCTACAACACATCATTAGTTGCTTTGGTTTCAGTATTTTTAAGTTGTAGATTTCGCTAAAGAGTTTAATTGGCAGTTTAATTACACAAGTTTCTTAGAAAGTAAAAAAAAAAACTGTAGTTTTTTAGAAGGAAAAAGTATTAAGTTTGATGACGCCAAGAAGAAACTGAAGTGAGTTTAAAGTAATTATCGATGGCGATGTGGTATTGTCATCTTTATCGCTGTTTATGCAGATTGCTATTAGATCAATGATCAGAATATACCAAAAAACTATAACGCCTACGACAATAAAATGGAATATATTCATCTCTTTTTTAAGAAAATATTTTTTTCTGTTAAAAATAAGATTTATGTCTATTCATGTTCTATTTTCAAGGGAAAAGTTCAATATTTTACCCTAGTGTTCTTTTTTTTTCAATAAACCAATCCACTGAATTGGGATTTAAATTTTTAAAACTTTTGAAGAATTTTAATAATAAAATACAAATAAAACTATTTCGAAGTAATTATATGAAGCACTTATCAAAAGACTTCTAGGGTGGAAAAGATCAACAATAGAAGTATTTGGAATGGATGGATCAAAAAGGAGATATGAAAAACAAAATGAAAATAACAATTCGCTTATTTTTTTCTAAGTAAAACGAGCATACTCTTGAGAATGATAGGCTGGGCCTTGTTGAGCATGCTCAACACACTGTTATTAATGAATTAGGTAACTAGTGCATCCTCCATTTGAAGATACAGAAATAAAGAACTTTACGTAGGCTGCCTGCTAGTCAGTACATGAGATCGAATGAGATGTTAATAAGTCTACTAGAAGTTTTTTGATCAGCTGAAGAATCTAAATATGAAGTAGATATTTGCTCTTCTCTTCACATCTCATAACATATCTTATCCACAACTTCATTTCTACGGTCTCTTCCTAGTTCTTTATTTCCACTTAATATATTTTAGCATGATGTCCGCGCAGTTGGCCTAGTGGCTTTGCGCTTCGCAACCATATGCCTGAGGAAGGAGTGTCCCAGGTTCGATTCCTATCGAAGACGTCAGGAACTTGAGGATCTTCCTCAGGCATAGCCGGTCTTGGGCGCGGGCAGTAGGGTTTATTCCACCAGTTTATCTGGCGTTTTTCATCCCGCAAGCAGGCAAACCGGCCCCGTGAACATACGCTTCTACAGCCAAACATATACCCACCCCCCAGCGGTAGACTAGGCGACAGGTCGGTTGGGAGTGGTACTAACAAGAAGTCGCATCTAAGTAACACGCGGACCCTGCATATGAAGCGAGCATAACGCGTAGTGAAAGAAGATATTTTTAGCATGATCTCATTTCACTGTAGCGCACAGTTATAACTTTCTCACTAACAATAACAACAACACTAACAATCATCATTTCAAACATTCTGCACATTATAATTTGGTTGGTAAATCAAACATTTATTTAATAGAACACATATACAGCATTTAATATAAACTTCTGGTCTGCCTTATAACCGCTCCGTTTGGGTTTCGTCTTGTATTTCTGTCAGCAAACCTTTCTTGTAATATTTGATAAGTCAAATCATTTCAACGGAAACCTCATGAGTTGTTGTGAACTTTTCCTATAGAGAATTGTTCTTTCAACTTAAGGAATAGATCACACTCGAGAGGGGTCCATGTCAGGATTGTACTTGGGGTTGTTGAGGAAATGCTTGTCGTATTTTTATAAGATGCCATAATAAACCTGAAATGGTACCCTCCCACTGCTATGCAAAAATAAGTGTCACAACCTGTATTTTGCATAACAAAATGTCTTTCAATCTTCTTCACTGGATGTCACAGTCGATCCTGTATGTATTTTGCTTGTCACTATTATTTTATTCTTGATAAGTCGTTATCATCATTAACTTACTCGCATACCTCCATCAATAACTATTATATAGTAATATGGATCACTTTGATCCATATTAATCCTAATCCTCTTCGTGAACCAGAAATTAAATCACAAATTCATTTAATACATACTGCTCAAAACAATTAGGGGATATTTTGGTTTTCGTGTAAATTATAAAGTTATAAAAATAATTTACAAATGTAACACATTTATTTTAAAATATTCTTAATATACGACAGTGTAAAACACGGAACTGCGTAAAAAATCATGTTAAGACTTGTCGAAACGTGTCTGAGCTCTATGGGGCATGTGGGGATATAAAAGGGTGGCTTGTTGCGTTCACTTCCACAGTGCATAATTATCACTTCAATTGTAAACTTGTGTAACCTACCACCCATCAGTTTTGTAAAAAATGGCAGAGCAACATGATATCTATCCCGGAATCCATGGCTTGGAGAGCCATTGGTCGATTAGAAACTGGACAAACGCAGCAAGCTGTTGCTCAAGCGTGTCGTGTATCTCAAAGTGTAATTTCGCGACTTTGGAGTCACTTCTTGAGGTGAGAAATGTTTGCCGAAGACAATGTCAAGGTCGCCATCATCACAACTCCAACAGACGATCAGTATTTGTAAAATTGCCAGAAGAAATCGAATGTTTAACGCAGCACAACTTCGAAGCAAACTTGCGAAGCAGCAGGGAGGCTGGTATCGAGACAGACAGTACGAAATCGTCTTCATGCCATAAATTTATATGCTCGAAGACCAATGTTTGCATTCCACTTAATGCAAATCACAAAAGAGCCCGAAGAATTTGGGCACAAGAACACAGCAATTGGACAAATGAAGACTGGGCTCGTGTACTTTTTAGTGACCAGTCCAGGTTCAGTCTGCAACCAGATAACCGACGTATCTTGATACGGGGTGAAAGTGGAACAAGAAATAATCTACAGTTTGTTTGTGAAAGATCCCAACATCAAGGTGGGAGTTGGATGGTATGGGCTGGAATAATTACAGGTGACCATACTGATCTCTATTTTATCATAAACGGTTCCTTAACAGCCCAAAGGTATTGCGATAAGATTTTGGAACCTATAGTTCGTCTATATGCTGCTGCTGCAACTGTCCAAGAATTCATTTTTTTGGATGACAATGCTCGTCCACAGCGTGCAAATTTGGTACAAGAGATGTTTGAAGAACGAATGGAGAGCCTGCCTGTTCACTGGATTGTAATCCAATCGAACATGCCTGGGATGCTTTAGGTAGGTGCGTTTCTGGTCGACTGTTGCCACCAGAAATTTCAAGATCTCGAATTTCAAGAGTTCGAAATTGCTCTCACAGAAGAGTTGGAAAATATCCCACCAGAAGCGTTTGATCATCTTATTTATCTGGTTCATGCAATCAAAATGTACCGCTATTAATGGCGATCATACGCCCTATTAAAAATTACCAAAAGCGCTTTTGGCTATTCTTGTTAAAATTATTTCACGCTAAAATATATAATTTGTTAAATTTGTAATAAATATAGATTATTTAAACACTATCTCCTCAATTACATCCTATCCATAAGTAAGAAATATTTATTCATGTATAAAGTACCCAATAGTTATAATTATTTGCAGAAATTTATAAATATCCGACAGAAACTAAAATATTCCCTAATTGTTTTGAGCAGTGTATTTTCTTAGAATTTTGTATTACTGCGTTTTTTAAATTTTATAATTCATAATTCCTTTAATATTCCTGGAATTTCTGGCTCTCTCGCTCCACTAATTTTTTAGAAGTGCCCAGGAAAAAATGGCATGAAAGAATCAATACAAGAAACAGATTTCTAAAATCTGAAGCTCTTAGTGCCTATGTAATACATGTTACTCAAAATAATAAAAAGTTTATTATCGCTGAATTCGTTTGGTTTAGCGTTAATAAAAATAAATGCGTGCTCATTCAATGGAAACAGATTTCTGAGAATCAGAGATATCTGGGAAAATGGTGTAGACTGACTAATTCTGTCATGTTATTTCTTCTACTTAATTTCATACACATATAAGGTAACGTTCTCCTTGGCACTAATTAATCTTAATTGATAAATTACAGCAAAATTTAAAGCAGAAATTCATTTTATTATGCTTTAAAACATAAATAATTATAATGCCATTGTTAATATAATTAAATATTTAATAATATTAAAAATAATTCGGTTGTAGAATGCTTAAATTTCATAGATACAGAATAGTACAATTTTGTGTTGCTGCCTGATACGGTGAAATACCATCTAGTAATGATGTCACGCTTTACTTTCTCCACGAGGAGAACTATTGTTGAAGCTTGAATAACATCAGTAGCTAAACTTTTTGTCATAGCTTTTGTGGACGGTCAAAAAAAAATTACAAAATCCTAAACATGATTCGAAGTAAGGATCAAAGTAAATGGAGGAGGATCTCGTGATCGGATATGAAAATCTAACATCTAGTTCTTAAGAATTTTCTCCCTTTCAACTGGAAGTATCTTTTTTGCTTCTTTTCACAGCTTATGATACTCAATGCAATTCAATTCCGAGTTACCAAAGCAATACTTTCTTTCGAAAAACCAAAGAATTGCTTCCATTAATTACCGCAAGGATGGAGGATAACGAGGTTATCTCGTGCTAAAGGAAGTCTTCATAACTCGATTACTTTAAGACAGCCATTAGTCGAGTGCTGTCTATGATAATGGCAGAAAGTCCATTATATTTAAGTGTGTTTTCTACCCTGATCTTTCAGTCTTCTCTCTCTCGTTACAGCTCGTCCTCACTAAATAACTTCATTACAGAACGAAGAAGCACCAATTGGGTGATAGAAACGTCTTCGTCTGATTAGCAATTAATCGCTACGGAATAAAGATACCGGGATTTCCATTCTAGGCATGCTAAAATCTCACGGTGAATTTAAGACGAAACACTTCCGACTCACTGAATAAGAGTTTCTTAATGAACTCGGACGCATCGCAAATGTCATTGGGCTGTTGTAGACTAGTAACTGATTGTTAAGAAATGATTAAGGAAACTGATTATTTTTCGCAAGTTTTTAGCTCCGATGGACATTAATTTGTACTATGATTGATAAAAGGCATTAATAGATAATAGAATTCAGGAGTAGTGATTCCGACATCAATTTTGTCGTCTTGAATACTCATTTACCGCACTTCTAATCAATGAAAAGGTGCAGTCAGCATTAAGGAAGGCTTGAAATTAGAGAGAGAGAGAGAGAAAGAGAGAGAAAGAGAGAGAGAGAGAGAAAGAGAGAGAGAGAAAGAAAGAAAGAGAGTCTATATATCATTTTATACTGGCACTTGAAGATAGTCCTGTTTTATACTAATTATAATAATAATAATCTAAGATATTTATAGATCCTTAAGGCCTACTACCTACATATAATAGCTTTCGTAACTATAATTTTAAGAAAAGTAGTTACTTTTATACTTAAATATATATGTTCTTCTGTGTAACCTGTACTGAGTGGTTGGACTGTTTTACTGGATAAAAAACTCTACTTGCTTCCCATTGAAAATCTGCCTTAGAAAGACATTTTTAAGACAGAAATACAGAACACTCACACGGCCTTGCTGGTTCTGATAGTTCTGAGGGAAATCAAGATGCATCGCAGTTGGATGAGAATAAAGCGATGAAGTGGAACCAGGTGAACTTCACCTAATATGTTGATTATCACCTTCGGAAATAGATCCCTTCGATAAACGTACACTGTTTTAGCGTCCTTTCGTTCTCTTCAAACATCTTACGCAGTCTTCGATTTTCTTTAATTGCCTCTTGGATTATGAAATCGAAGAGAACCCTATATGAAGAATATGACAGTTATGTAACGCATAAATTCCATGAGAGAATCGGAATAATAGGACACGAAAGAGTCAATTTCTCTTTTATCATCTCCAAACATTTTCATTCCCCCATCTAATAGATATTGCTGCTCCACAAGGAAATGCTTCTGACTGACTATTTGTCTACTTTGAAGGTATTTGTAAGGGCCCCAAAACTGATAGGCAAAACCAACACATATTCTTAGTCTTCAAATTGGAATTATGTAGTGGTGGAGAAAAAGGTTTTCGGTTCTTAATTTCTTGAGTGGCTTTCGCCACTCAAGAAACATGCACCGAAGTTGTTATTGCAGAACACCTAAATAGAAATGTTGGCTGTTTCGGCCCTTGGCAATGAAACAATAATTTACTACTTCAGGAATAGTAAATTATGGTTTCACTGAAGATAATTTAATAGGTCTCATACAAAGGCTGACAGTGATTTTTCTCCAGGAAGCCTTGGTTTTCTTCTCGCTAAACAGATAGACTGTCCTAAGGAACACGCTCAATTAACAGACATAATAAATCGTATTCGACAGCTGTAGTTTCTTCGGTAATCATTTTAAACAATACCAACAACTGTTCTGCTCACTGTTTCCTTTCTGAAAGCAAGCTGTACCCAGTGAAAAGGTTTTTCTTGCAATTTTACCAGTTACTGAAGCAGAAAGGGATTCACAGTCACTATTTCTTGATGCCTACTATTTTGATAAAGAACTGAAATTGCAAAGAACACAATACACAGTCCCTCTCTCCAAACATTACTGCTAAGTAAACAGCAACAACTTCGCAATAAATGATGAATGTCTCAACAGATTTTGATGTACCTACACTTGAGAAAGAAGAACCGTATTATCTTCAGTAATGTCGTACTATTTGCAGTAATGTAATTTGGTAGTTCAGTCCAGAATTGTTTGCTAGTGACGTATAATATGAATATTTTTGAGTAGGTAGACTTTTAGCAGAAGACATACACTTGATTGCTACATACATGTAATTATATTTTCCTTCGTCTCGGCTTTTTCGTGATTTTTATGACGAAATTGCATTTGCTACTAAAAGTAATTTCGCTTCTCTATTTTGTTTCCTTTAATAATTTTGTATAATTCAGAAAACCTTTTGTACGTAAGTAAGGGGTATGATAAATCAAACAAATTAACGTAACTAGTACAGTTTTAATAAAACAGATAACGTACTTTCGTATTTAAGTGGTTTAGCTTAAAAGACAAAGCATGAATAGAGCGTTATCTGTATTTGATTGAATACCAAAAAATAAAGAAACCTACAATAAGTTTCTTTTTTTTTTGGTATTCAAATAGTATAAATATATAATTTTGTTTCACATATTAAACATATGCTGGGTGTGAGCATTCTGCTTTCTTTAGACATTCTCCATTCACTCCAGTCAGATGTGAAATGACACTGAATGCAAGAAACTGGAAGAATTCTCTAAAGTTTTCTTAACATACGAAAACCT